>NW_027332054.1:844786-948748 GCF_048418815.1 Hemitrygon akajei
AGACTGGACCGTCATTTAAATAAGCTTCCACTTTGTTAACAGGTCGAAGTGTCTGCACTGATAGAAACTCGGTCCTAGAAAAGCAGAGACCAGCATCACTTTAGAAAGCCTAGCGAGGTGAAATTATGAAACATCGACAATATCGGCACCGACTTAATTGACAAAAGAAGAAAACACTGCGATCGAAATATGGAAAAAGAAAATAAAAGCGCAGGATGCCTGAATCCTCCATTCCGGAAACACGTTTCAGCCGACGGTAGCATTGGTGCTCAGTAACAGTGTGGATACCGCAGCAGAGTAACGAAGGCACCATACATAAAGTGACCAGCTCCGGCATCTTACCGGGGACACCAACGGCTGCAAGTGTTGGATAGAAAATGGCCGCGATGTAGTAAATCGCTGCATATCCCATATTCTGTCAGAACCAGCGTTCAGTTGTACGGAGCGTTTCAGCTGCTCAGATGGACTGGGGATCGGTTTAGCAGACTTTTATTGAGGAGAGAGCAATTCCACTGAGGCAATTAGCGTGGCTATCACGTCAGGGACATTAGTGACAACCAAATGCACAAACACTTACGTTAAACTATTTTACTCACTGTTCCCGTGTCACGAGTTTGACTCCTCAAGGGATATTGCAATCCATTAACATTGAAAGAACACCTGATGTGGATTTTTTCATGTTATTTCCCATGATACCTGGCTTCCAAATATGATACTTTTTGTATCTGTGTTGCTTTAAAACAAGCATTCATCCTGAAGTCAATTTATATTGTAATATTCGCTGGCGGGTGAAATGGAGAAAACTTCTTTATTAAAGGGGAACATTTATTCTTCTTTTCGTTCCAGTCGTTCCGGGGTTTGAATAATGTTGAAGTCGATTTATTTGGAATATTTGACGGAGAACATTCGCTTCTGAAATTGAGGGAAGGAGTTTGTTCTGGCGGGTGAAATGGAGAACATTTATTTATTAAAGGGGAACATTCGCTCATTCTTTCTTTCGTTCCAGTCATTCCGGGCGGTCTGAGCGATGGATACCACAGTGACAGCTGACATGTGTTACAATAAAATACACTGCACATATTCCTCTAAACACTTTAAAAGATCCACAGCGATATTCCAGAGACCTGTCGTCAAAAAGGGAACGTGTCCTCGGGAAATTAGCGAGGGCTGTGGACGTTTTGAAGAACGATGTTTTCCAGAACACATGGGCCGTTTGGCAGGAACCTGACCTCTGCCAGTCAGTGACCTGACCACCCCATACCCGTGTCGGGCGATGCAGTCTGTTTCACTTTAAATACATTCTCAAACCTGCCACAATACTATCACTATTTTTCCATCCATTCTGTCTTTGAGTAAAAGTAGCAAGTGAAATCTGTGAACAATCTGCAGGTTTCCAGGCTGTGCTGTTCTTTGCCATTAAGTTGCGCCTTTCTCCTCCTGATTTACTGTCAGGTATATTGCCTTTCGAGCGTCACTGTATGAATGTTCAGAACAGCGGATGCGTTCAATCTCACCTGTCAATCACACTTCCGTCTGCTCCTGCAGTGAACCGTTCCGTGCCGATTGTGGTTCTCGTACCGATGAGCGGGTCTTGGCTTATTGGAGAAAGTCTCACCACTCTGTTTCCATTGTGGAACTCGTACTAATGTGCGGCCATCGGCTGACTGGCGGAAGTATCACCACTGCCTTCAAATTCATCCTTCCAAAGTGAATCACTGCGTACATTGCCGGGTTGAAATCCATCTGTAAATTCTCAGCGCTGCTCTGCGTCCTGTCACTGTCCTGTTGTAATCTGTGACAACCTTCTACACTATCCATAACTGCGCCAACCTCCACATCACTGAAAACACAAATAAACACCCTACCAATTACTCATCCAAATCGTTCATAAAAACACAAAAAGCTCGCCGTCTCAGAACAAATCTCTGCAGGACACCTGTCACCAAAATCCAGGGAGAAAACGCTCCATCGACAACTATCCTCTGTCTTCTGTGGACGTCAGATCAGAATCCATCAGCGAATTTTCCCTGCATACGAAACCTTCTGACATTATGAATGGTCCTACCATGGATAAATTTAACGTCTTGTTCAAATCATTCATTTCAGATAAATTATCGCCCACTTTATTTTCAAAAGACCACGCAATAAACATGTTCTCCCATCTGTTTCTCTCTTCTAGTGTCTCTGCTTTGGCTCGGGCGAGTGCAGAGATGTGAACTGTCCTTATCCTCCGTGTACAATCTGGAAGTGGTCGCCCAACTCACTGAGGGCAACTGTTCCTTCATCCACATCACCGTCGATTTCCTGAAATGTAAATCTAACAGGATAATCTCAACTCGGACCAGAGCATCCCATTGACAATATGTTTTCTGGAACTCAGTTACTAGAGGACACTGACTATCTGCAAGGTGTTTGAGTTGGTTCATATGATACCAACCTAACTTATATGGAGCGCTCTGAATTCGATATACTGATGGACTGGCTCTGTCCCGACTAATCTGGAAGGGGTAAAGGGGCTCAGCTGATGTAGTGACATCATAACCTTCTGTCATATTTTAAACGCTCGCGGTTTTGCTCGCACCTCGAAACAAGCTTCGCTCTGCCGTTTCTTCCGTCACGTGTTATGGGCGGCATCATAATCAGCCTCCATAAAAGAGTCAATTATTTGCTGTTTGCTATTGTTCATTCCAATGTATCATACTCGGTCTTCGATAAATCTAACCCTTTCATTTTTCTCCCGATCGTCAACATAAAACCTATCAATGCAGGAGAGGATGCTTCTGTGCTGAGGGACCGGGACCCATGAGCCATTTAGTCATTTTGGTTCTCCAGCCGATTTATCGGGGTTCTCAGCGGGCACAAACCAAACAATTCTTACTATAATGTTGTACATCTCCTCGCAATTTCGGCCACCAACACAGATTCTTCAACTATTCCATATATCTATCTGAACCTTGATGCCCACAATTGCCATGGTGCCAGTACATCACTTGATTTCTTTCCCATTTAGGCACCATAGATTTACCATTATTAATTACAATCCGATTCCGTGCCTACATCACTCGATATTTCCCAAACTCTTCAGATTCCTCGGCTCTTTGTACCTTTTTAAACTACTGATCCTTTTGCTGTGTCATATGTGTGGGGGGGAGGGTGGGGGGAGTGGGGCTGGGAGTGGCCCCAGAAGCAAGACACAGACACTGAACTACCAGGAACAGGACTAGGCGTGAGAAGGAAGCAGGGGAAGGAAGGAAGAAATGACGCTGGACACGACAAAGGCCCCAGACGTGACAAGGATTCCGGGCCTGGGCTAGGACGTAACTAGGATAGGGAACCAGGACATGGAACTGGGAAGTGGGGGCCTAGCCTTGGACTCCGAGCCAGAGACTGGACAAGGACCCAGAAACTGGGTCTTGACTCGGGCTCGGACCCCAGAACCAGGCGAGGAAATGAAGTGGTTACAGGAAGGGACGTGAGACTCATGCACACGTGTAGACAGTGAATGAAGGGAGATGGGTCGTGTACAGTCATCAGAGTTTACTCTCATTCGGTATCTTGTTCAGAGTAGAAGTAGTGAGTCAAAGGGCTTGTACCCATGCTGTACTGTTCCCAGGATCCCAACATGTCCATGCGACGAGTTCACGTTGCAATGTCAATCTATTAACCAACAGCTGTTCGTTCTCCTCCATTCATCTCGTTCTTCTGCACTGGTGAGTGTAATATAGAACACGGTGTCTTGCAACACAGGAACAAACTCTTCCGTCCACCATGTAAATGACGAGCGGAACATTCCCGGCTGAGCTGTGACGTAACCAGTGACGCCAAACTTTCAGGATTTCATCAATTAACCGGATGCTCCAATGTGGAATTTTGGGTTATCCCAAATGTGAAAATTTACCTTCCCTCGCATTCCTATTCACAAACTCTCTCGGTGCTGCACAGAACAACGTAGACGCAATTTTATCAATGGAAAATGCAGGCATTTGCAGACAAGTCTGAGGTTATCATAAGAAAATCGAAATGAATATTATATTATTTATGAGTAGCACATAACTCGAATGGACTAATGGTCTGGTGCACATTGAGAAATATGTGACAGAATCAGCAAACATAATAGAGCAGATACACGGTGAAGGTAGCAATTTAGAATTGCTGAGAGGAAATGTGTTCACAGAAATGATGCTGGAACATGCAACGCTCTGCCTCGGTTGGTCTTATTTCGAGCAAATTATTAATTTAATTACTCACTTATTTATATAATTTAATGAATTTATTTAATTTGATTATTTTCATTCAACATTTAAGAGGTTGTTTTGCCAAACCACAGTAAGTTACAAATCACGTGCTGCTCAATTGGTTCTATGTGGTTGAATAACAAATAGCGTGCAAAATAATGTCGCTCCGAATGGTCTGTTTGCCATATGACTCTACGACGCTGAATGTCCTGCTCGATACAGCCGTCATTATTCATCAGTGCACTGTCCATCTCACAATCATAACAAAAACCGATTCAGGAGACTCGTGCTCTAAAAATAGCTCATGGAATACAGAATCTATTTTAAGATTATTTTCTAGGTTTGAGTGACAGCGGGAAAAAAAGGAGAAAAAATACACGCGCTCAGACTGCATCAGAGTCTCACAGGTACAGGACTGAGAAGACACACTTAACGGTGGATCCGAGGCAGATAAATGAAAATGAAACCCACACTCAAACATAGTAACAGAGAATGACAGATACAGAATGAAACTCACACTCTCACACTGTAGCAGAGAATGACAGATACAGAATGAATCCCACACTCTCACACTGTAGCAGAGTCTGACAGATACAGAGTGAAACCCACACTCTCACACTGTAACAGAGACTGACAGATACAGAATGAAACCCACACTCTCACACTGTAACAGAGACTGACAAATACAGAATGAAACCCACACTCTCACACTGTAACATAGACTGACAAGATATAGAATGAAACCCACACTCTCACACTGTAACAGAGACTGACAGATACAGAATGAAGCCCACACTCTCACACTGTAACAGAGACTGACAGATACAGAATGAAACCCACACTCTCACACTGTAACAGAGACTGACAGATACAGAATGACACACACACTCTCACACTGTAACAGATACTGGTCTGTACAATATGAAATGCGCACTCTCTCAATGAACCTGATTGTGAGAACTAAAGAACCGCGCACTCTCAGTCTGTACCAGGGACTGATATCTATAAAATGACCTCCACACTGTCACATTGCACCGGAGACTGGTGGGTACAGAATGAACCACTCCTCCACACTCTACCGGCGACAGGCAGGTGGAGAATGAAACCCACACTCTCACACTGTAGCAGAGACTGACAGATACAGAATGAAACCCACACTCTCACACTGTAACAGAGACTGACAAATACAGAATGAAACCCACACTCTCACACTGTAACATAGACTGACAAGATATAGAATGAAACCCACACTCTCACACTGTAACAGAGACTGACAGATACAGAATGAAGCCCACACTCTCACACTGTAACAGAGACTGACAGATACAGAATGAAACCCACACTCTCACACTGTAACAGAGACTGACAGATACAGAATGACACACACACTCTCACACTGTAACAGATACTGGTCTGTACAATATGAAATGCGCACTCTCTCAATGAACCTGATTGTGAGAACTAAAGAACCGCGCACTCTCAGTCTGTACCAGGGACTGATATCTATAAAATGACCCCCACACTGTCACATTGCACCGGAGACTGGTGGGTACAGAATGAACCACTCCTCCACACTCTACCGGCGACAGGCAGGTGGAGAATGTAACCCACACTCTTATATTATCCGACTGAGTGTCTCCCGTTTGTCGATTGTCTCTGCACTGCTGTCGTTCTCTCTCACTAATTCTGCATTTTATGTCAACAGCATACTAACCCGCTCTTCATTTTCACCTTGTGGCCAACTACATGCTCAATCCTTTCCTCGCTCTGGCAGACTGGCCTGTTACTCTGTTCTCCCAATTTTGTTGTTCTTCTTCTTCCATTCTGCTGTGAATAATCCTTGTTTCTGCAACATGGCCTTGCAGGTGTTTCAATGTCGCTTTTGCTTCTTCAATCCCTTAATCGAAATGCCGACTCCACCGTGAAACATCGTGTTCAACGCGTTCCGATTGGGAAGGGAAAGGCATGAACTGGGAGATCGACAAAGAATGTAATACATGTACTGACTTTCAAATGTGTGTGTGTGTGTGTGTGTGTGTGTGTGTGTGTGTGTGTGTGTGTGTGTGTGTGTGTGTGTGTGTGTGTGTGTGTGTGTGTGTGTGTGTGTCTGAGAGAGAGAGAGAGAGAGAGAAAGAGAGAGAGAGTATGTGTGCGTGTGTGTGCTTGCGCGTGTGTATTGTGTGTGTGTGTGTGTGTGTGTGTGTTTGTGTGTGTGTATGTGGATGCTGAGTCTATGTGTTTGTGTTCACGTCTGTGTGTGTGTATTCGTCTGAGCGAGTGTGTGCTAATAATGGCTTTTAATATGGCTTAATGTGATGCTGTGACCCAACTTGTCGGTCCTGCATTTATTTCTTCAGGGCACTGCGAAGGTAATGCCAAGGACACGGGCATTTTTATGTTCAGCCATGAGAAGAAACGGAATGAAATCTGCAGATGGCAGAAAGTATTTTCTTTTATACCGGTATTCACACCAGGGAGAAACGTGTTGATGGTTGTGCTCGTACCCCACAGGACAGTGAATGGCAGCCTTATCAGCCCATTGTATTCCTGCAGCTAAGTGAAACAGTATTTCAGCATCTCACTGTTCCTCAGGTGGATTCTACATCGGCTTTGTCCGTCACTTTACCGTTTCAAAATCCACAGCACGAGTAGGAAATTTTATACATACTCGTGATAAGATATTTAATAGTTGCACACTTACATACGTACCTTTAGCAGCTTAATATGCACTTTTTCAGTGAATCAACTTCTTTCTGAAATCCAACTTCGAAAATCACCTGGTGACTCTGTAATATCGTCACTGGTACTTATTTGCATTAAAACCGATGTTGACACAATATTTTCTGTTTTTCTCTGTCTGGAACAGCAGCGGACAATGTCTGTAATGCTGGGGTCATTGGTTTGCATTTCGCGCCGCATACTTGCCAGCATCTGTGTTTGCGACTGACTCCGGTAACAGTGCAAACAATGAGGGTTTGCGTCAGAAAAAAAACCCAACATTAATGTTAATGTATCATATCCAGAAAAAAAAATCACCGGAGAGTGAATCATATTAAAGGTGCGTCATCACAGGGAAGTAACAAGACAGAGACTCCACTCGCAATGTGAGAGTGGAATCAGCGCTGATGAGGTGGACTCACCCACAGGATTACAGACTCCTGTCGTCACCAGCGATGCGCAGATAATGTCCTGTCATTACACGGAGTAGTTTGACAACATCGCATCTGGTGTTGCCATCCCAGCATCGGCCGTCTCTTGAAGCTTCGTGACAGGTGTTGCGTTCAGTTGAATGAAATCAGGCGTGTTATTTCTCCACTGGCATTACGGTTCGTTAGAGCAGAGATATTTTTACTAACTAGCGTTAATTAGCACCAGTCCCGGTGCAAGTTGTTTTCGTTATTGGTAACCGATTATCTATAAAAGAATGTCATTCTGTGCTTCAGCTACATTGAGGACGGAAACATCCAGACGCGGTGGACTCTCAACAACGTGTGATCCGTGAAGAGTTTTACCCAGTAGGCGCGAAAGAAATTTGCTCTCTAGACTTTGTTATAACTGTTTGAGTTCATTTACTGGCTATTTACAACTTTTATGACATTTAGAAATTGGGAACATTCCGAACAGAACTGTAAATACTAACAGCCTTGGATTAACAATGTTTGAAGACAGGGCTATTTGTTACACAGTGATTATAATTGTCGGCATCCCGGGTAAGTGCCTTTCGATTACTTATACGGAAGCAGAGACCTCCCGCCGCTCTCAGCTACTGTTGATGTGATTTTAATCGGTGTTTATTAAAAATTCCTAAAATGCCGTCTCGCTCCTCTCAATCTCCTGTCCTGTTAATATTTCAACCTGGGCCATGCAGACTTGTCACTGGAACTGCCTGTAGTCTTCTCAATTGTGGCGTGAGACATCGAACTGTAACGACACAACACACACAGTCCACGTCTATGAAAACCTCCCGTCATTAGCGGACCTCATTCCTTCCAACCCTGTCACGTGAGCAGTAGATTAACGTTCAAACTCACAGCAAATAGATTTGATTTCAACTTGTGAAATTCTGCTCCCTTTTCTTGCTCTGGTTCACGGAGACTGAGCATCACAGGCAATTTTGATATTATTACCGCCCCTCTAATTTTCCCGATCAGAGGATTAACGTGACAGTTCACAGTATTTTTGTGTCTACAGTCACATAAGATCCAGATAAAGGCCAATATTCTCCATCCCTAAAGGACATTTGTGAAACAAATGAGGCTTTACAGCAACTCAGTAGTGTCGTGTGCTTCGTCACCGAGGCCGGCTTGTTAGGGAAGGGTGAAAGAGACTCGTCTAAAGACAGGAATTCCAATGGCGCGGCCGTGCGGTAGGATTCCATTTCACCATAAATGATGCGCCGCCACGGCTGTGATCCAGAGACTCTTGTCGCTCCTCAAACACTCGCGCACGCATCTTCCAGCGGCTGAGAGCCCAACTGGAAACTTACCAATTTTCACCAAGAATTTCTCTTCCCACTTTCTGAAAGGTAAACTCATCTTTTCCCCTTCTATTTTCCTCTCCCAGCGCTGTTCAATTAAAGGACGATACATTTTCTACTCTTGGACAATTCCCATGTTTTTCCAGTCTCCAAATTCTTATCTGTGTTCCTCATTGTGAGCACTGTTCCCTCGCAGATGCGCGTGTACGCAGCTGCGCCATAACTGAAATGGGTCACTCCGTAAACATATTTTTAAAATCTTTGTTAATATAATTGTGAAACACTGTGAAATCCACTGTATTACTGAATATAATCCATAACTGTGCTAAATATTAAACATACCACATTTACATTCGAACATTTTAGAGCTTCAACGTATTTGCATTGTCATTGTTTCAGGTTACAACACTGTCAAAGATGGGAACAATAAAGACAGAAACCACCAACGCCGTTCAGCCAAAACATTTTACTTTGGCATACTCCCCGTCAGACGTGACTTCCTCACAGCGTTTAGCTGTGTTGTTTTGTGCTGTATTTTTTCATTGTTTGGCATGCATATTACAGATTTAAAAAAAAAACATTTAAAGTGCCGTGCACATTCCAAACCGTGTAAAAATGTTTTGCTCAGAGCAACAGGTTGTCCCTGAAACAGTAAAATAAAACAGAGGGAAGGTTGCTGCGGTGCAAGATCTTGGTTTCAGAATCTGACCTTGCAATCGAATAGTAACTCAGACTTTCGGAAAGAAGCGTAGATGCGCACTTCAATTACACTCCCCCTCTCCTTGGAGATACCGCGCTTGGAGTTCCGTGAACAGTCTTGGTCGCCCTGTTATAGGAAAGGCAGAAGTCCGCTGAAAAGAGTGCAGTCAGTATTCACAAAGATGCTGCAGGGACTCTCGGGTTGAGTTACAGGGAGAGGTTCGGCCGAGTGGCATTTTATTGCATTAGGCAGGTGATTGGCTGATGAGGTGTATAAAACCATGACAATGTATAGATACAGTCATTCATCTCCGTGTGGTTGGCTAATCGTGAACAATAAGTTGCAGATGTATGATCAGAGGGCAGAAATGTAGCTGGATTCCGAGCGACGTTTCCTCACATAGAAGCTGCTCTGTGTATTGAACAGCCTGAGAAAGGAAATGGGAGCAACAGAGTCGTTAACAGTATTTAAAGTACACATGGACAGTTTGACGAGTCTGATCCAATCACGGACAACAGTATCAGATGGTCATGTCGGTCAGCATGGAGATATTGGGCCGAAGGGCCCGTTACTGTGATCTATCATTCTTGGACTCTGCTCATCGCTGCTGCATCGGTGAACGTGAAGAGATTAATGTGAGCATGCGCTACTGTAAAACGCTTTATGCTGCGGTCACGTGTTCAAACAAAGTATTTTTTTACTTCCACTGATAACGTCCAGCAGAGATGAATGATGGATTTTACCTCAATCGAACAAATGACTGCTGTATTTCTACAAAAATTGCATTTGATTTACTTTATTCTTATTTTTGGTCTTTTTTATCTCACTGTAGTTAACCTTGTGGCGATCATCATTCTCAGCCGAGGAAAATGCGGTCTCTCCAAATGTGTCACGCGGTACCTGGTGGCGATGGCTGCGGCGGATCTAATGGTGGTGATTATCGAAGTCCTGTTCTACCGGATGAGTAAAGCATACGGATTTCATTACGGAGTCCTGGACAACGCTCCGTTCTGCCTTGTCCACTACGTCCTGTGTCACGTGGCCGTTGACTATTCCGTGTGGTTTACTGTCGCTTTCACTTTCGATCGCTTTGTGGCCATTTGCTCGGCCAATTTTAAAACAAAATACTGCATCCCAAAAATTGCGGGTTTGGTGATTGGCGCAATATCGATCGGTTTCTGTTTTAAAAACATACCATTTTATTTCGTATACATGAAACGGTCAGCGTTGTTGATGAGGGGTGACTGGATCTGTTTCGATAGGTCCGTACTTCTTTTCTCGGGATCGTTTGAGGGGTTTTATTGGGTGGACCGTCTGTTGAATCCGCTAATTCCTTTCTTCCTCATTTTGACCCTCAATGCTCTGACCGTCAGACAGATACTGGCGGCGAGCAGAGTCCGCAGGGGGCTGAAGGGACGGGGAAATTGCGGGAAACAGCGAGATCCGGAGATGGAGAGTCGAAGACAATCCATCATTCTGCTCTTCAGCCTGTCGGCGAGTTTCCTTCTCTGTTGGGCAACAACCACTCTGGTCTTCATTCTCATGCGATGCCTCTACACAGACCTGGAAGTGTCAATCCGGCTTTTTCAGGCACAGCTTGCGGGTTCTGTGATTCAGAATTTCAGCAGCTGCACAAATACATTTATCTACGGTGTAACCCAGACCAAATTTAGAGAACAACTGAAAGTTCTTCTGCTCTCGCCAGCTACTTTAGTTTTGAAATGTTTTAGGTCTGTACCGCTCAGATGATAGGATCAAATAACTTACAAATTTCGAAATAAAAAACCTGCTCTGCAAGCATATTAGTGAATTGAACTGCCTGAAAGAGTTGCTGTTCCCAGCAGTTATGCCTTTATTTCAGAAGAAAAAAATATATTTTCTATTATAGATTGGATTGCGTGGTAATTTCCATCCTGTAAAATGTATTTTACCTTGCACGTCATATCACCCTGATATCCGGGATTGAAAACACACAGATCCACTGTCGAAGAGTACATTTTCTAAACCTTCCTAGTGACCTGGCCGTGTCTGCCAATCCCGACGTCCATTCTCTTTCCCTCTTATTCGGAGTTTTCCCTTTATTTAAAGTTCTGGTTTATCTCCTATACCAGTATGTTGCTGGGAGAATAATTGCCCTTTCTCCGTCCGGCTGAAGCTTTCCAGTTTCAGCAAACATCGAATCCTACAGTATGGATGAGATGTAGTTCTTCATCGGCCCAACTTGTCTCTAATCTGACAACATATCGGGACACATTTCCTATTGGCCTGAGAGTATTTTCATACAGTAAATATAAGTTAACCTTGCTATAGCAGGTTTGCAGCACGGCCGTTTACAGTAATGATGTCGAACATGAGGAAAACAAGAAACAAGTTAAAATAATTTACTTTTTGTAATTTCAATAATGTTAAAATGTATAACTTCACAATTCACAAGAGTGGGCTCCATCATCTCCACCCCTCTGACTCTCAACACATGAGCCCGTTAGGGCTGTGTACTAAGCCCCCTCCTTTATCCCCCGTATACCCATGACTGTTTCGCTACCCACAGATCTAATCTGCTAATTAAATTTCCGAGGACACTACATTGATCGGCCTTAAACAATAACGAGGTGGCCTACAGGGAAGAAGTCATCTCTCTGACAGAGTGGTTGCAAGGAAACTAGCGCACCCTCAATGTTGCAAAAGCAAAGAAGCTGGTTGAGGATTACAGGAGAAATGGAGGCGGGATAATCCCTGTTGACATTTGGGGTTCAGAGGGTGAACGGCTTTAAGTTCCTCGGCATCCACATCATCGGGGAACTCACGTGGTCTGTGCACACCTGGTTTGTTGAGAAAAAGGCACAACGGCGCTTCCTTTGGCTCAGACGGTTGAGGAAATTTGGTATGGGCCCCTAAATCCTAAGAAATTTCTAAAGGGGCAAAATTGAGAGCATCCTGACTGGCTGCGTCACTAACTGGTATGTGAACTGTACCTCCCTTACTCGAAGGATTCTGCAGGGTGTGGTGCGGACAGCCCGGCACATCTGTAGTTGTGAACTTTACATGATTCAGGACATTTACAAACACAGGTGAAAAAACGCGTCCAAAGGGTCATTGGGGACCAGAGGCACCCCAATCACAAATTGTTCCGGCTGCTACCATCCGGCGGCATAAAAGCCCGGACCAACAGGCTCCGGGACAGCTTCTTCCACCAGGCCATCAGACTGATTAACTCACGGTGAGTTTAGCAGTATGAAGGGAGATCTCGTGGCAAACTATCGAACATTGAAACCTCTCGATACAGAGGATTTTGAAAGGACGTTTCCTACAGTGGGGTAGTCTAGGATCAGAGATCAACGCCACAGAATTGAAGGACATCCAATTAGAACACAGATGGGGAAAAATTTCTTCAGCCAGAGCGCAGTGAATCTGTGGAATTCTTTGGCTGTGCAGTCCAAGATATTAGTTATACTTAAGGCGGAGTTTGCACGATTAAAGACGACGAGGAGAAGGCAGGAAAACAGTCTTTAAAGGGATAATAAACGAGTCATAATGGAATGGCGGAGCGGGCCCGATTGATAAAATGGCCAATGGCCGTATCGCGAATATTTTCGTGTTATTGTGCTCATCATTTCCTTAGTTGAGGAGACTGTGATAATGGATTCGAAAGTAGGAAATACGGGGCATTGCCAGCCAAGTGCGGAATGTAAATGGAAAAGCCGACATGAGGGTGCAGAAGTGGGGTCACTAACAGAGTCTGTTGGGATTTCAACTTCTCGCAAAGGCACGGAGGGCTCCTGATCACGTTAAATACAATAATTCGAAATCAGAGTCATGATTTGTACCCCGTGACTGGAATTGCCACGCACAAGAACGACCTTGATCAGGCCTGGAACTGGTCAGCGGATGGGTAAGCGTAGAGTGGGGGATGACGGGGGAATGCAGAAGGAATCGCCGAGGCTGTGTCAAACTTATTTTGTCTGATGAACACGTCCTCCGGCTCGCTGTCTTTGCAAGTTTCGCAAGTTATTTCTGTGATATCCCATTACAACCCACAGAGAGACTATTAAACAAACTCCAAGCTGTGAGCTCCGCCCCGATACTGCTTGTTTATGGAATGAAATCAGATTAAACCTTTCTCGGAACAAAAGGATCACTGTCCTCTGCATTCGGACCAAAATTCTTGAATTATTTTCTGAAAGTCACTTATCCTAATCAATCGCAATCTTAGAACTTGATATCAACATTGCTGTGTCAGCTCCTCCCTGTTATTGCCTGGAGATGCAATAAATCATCTTAAACGTTTCTAGGATCAAAATGACCCTCGTCCTCTGAACAGGGAACAAAATATTTTTCTTGTTTTCTGAAAACCACATATTTTAATACTTATCTTTATAGAGATCTTGATATGTAAAAATATTCTTAACCGTCATCGAGGAAATGGTGAACCACGTCCCCATTAACCTCTAGTTTCCTTGTTCAACAACTTCTGTTGTGAATAAACTCTTCTCGGGCTTCAAGCCGGGTACAGGCATCGATTACATCCGACGTTTCGATGACAAACTTCGCTATCTTCTTCTTGTCATTGAAATGTCGGTTATAAACGATAATGTACCCAGCTTGAAGCCGGAGATGAGTTTATTCGTCATATATGCCGGACGAGAATTAGAACTTCTTTAACTGCTATTATTTTTATATCACATTTAGTGTTGTTTATTATTTCTTCAACAATTTGTGATTAAATATCCCACCAGGCTCTATCCTCGTTTCATGAGGATGTGCACTTCATCGACATGATACCTTTTACTTGGTGACAATTGATGTTCACGCTATTTCTTTGTGCTTGGAAACGGAAACTGCCATTTTGTGGAACTGTTTTACTTCCCCCATTTTGTGAAATGAAGTTGTTTTGCTTTCTGTGTTTTAAAATAGACACAACAATGTTTCAGGTCATCTGCAAAGTAGAGAAAATTTCCAAAGAAGTTATCTGTGAGGTGTTATGTGATATAATATAACATGCAGTTTTGTGAATGCTGGGGTTGGAGCTTGCCTGAGATTTGAGCTAGTTACTGAATCAGGCTTAGGATTCACATTAATCCAGCTTGCCAAGAATTTTTCATGATCCCTCTTCGTTATTCCCTTTTTTAGTTCTTTTCTGGCATCTTTATACTTCTTATGTGTTTTGTTTGATCCTAACTTGTGAAGCTTTACGTACGTTTCCTTTTCCTTCTTGACCAAATTTATCACCTCCCTGGCAATCTAACGTTCTCCAGTCTTTCCAGCCCTGAACTTTCTTTTAACAGGAGCTTTCGATAAATATCAAAATTTGAATTATCCGTAGAGTAATTCACCAAAAACAGTCCAACAGCCTGGGTATGCTTTGACGTCATTTCAAACGGCCAACAGTGAGCGGCATTTCTGCTTAAATCAAATGGAACCGGTTCGAAAAATCACTCTAATTCGCGTGTTAACAAAGTCATTTTAATGATATGTCTATCCATGGCCTCCTCTACTGTCAAGATGAAGCCACACTCAGGTTGGAGGAACAACACCTTATATACCGGCTGGGTAGCCTCCAACCTGATGGCATGAACATTGACTTCTCTAACTTCCTTTAATGTCCCTCCTCCCCTTCTTACCCCATCCCTGACATATTTAGTTGTTTGTTTTTCCCTCTTTCTCTGCCCATCACTCTGCCTGTTCTCCATCTCCCGCTGGTACACCCCTCCCCCTTTCTTTCTCCCTAGGCCTCCCGACCCATGATCCTTCTCCAGCTCTGTATCCCTTTTGCCAATCACCTTTCCGGCTCTCAACTTCTCCCCACCCACTCCGGTCTTCTCCTATCATTTCGTAATTTCCCCTCCCCCTCCTACATTCAAATCTCTTAGTATCTTTCCTTAGTCCTGACGAAGGGTCTCGGCCCGAACCGTCGACAGTGTTTCTCCTTATAGATGCTGCCTGGCCTACTGCGTTCCACCAGCATTTTGTGTGTGTTGCTTAATATTGTATTTAACCATTTCACCTGCAGGGTAGAGTGATAGAACCTTTAACGTGATATAAAGAACATGACATAGGGTCTCGAGCCCGTAACGTTACCGGTTACATTTGCTGCCCTTTTTGCTGTGAGTTTACATCATTTTATTTTGACCTCAGCTCTCGCTATCAGCCGTTGTGTTTTTTTTTGTTCAGGATTCCATTAACTAAACCAGTCCGTGCCATTCCAAAATGAGACGTTCTTTAATGTAACTAACATTCCCCTATGGTATGGAACCGTGTGAGAATATTACCAATCAGGTGCGAAAGTGGAAACGTGTGCATGAAGTGGGAGAGATAGCGGAGTTACTCTCCCACTAACGCTAATGAATAATCCGCTAATGAATACTTAGCTTCAGAATTCACCAGGGGAAAAGACCTAGACAATTGTGCGGATCACTTACAGCGGACTGATGCGCATGGCCATATACAGATCAAGAAAGAGGCTGTGCTGGAGATTCTGCAAAGCGTTCAGTTAGATAAGTCACCGGTACCGGATAGGATATACCCCAGGCTGGTGTGAGAAGCGAAGGAGGTGATTGTTGAGTTTCTAGCGTTGGTCCTTGCATCATCAATAGGGATGGAAGAAGTACCAGGGAATTGGAGGGTTGCAAATATGGTTCCCTTGTTCAAGAAAGGGAGTAGAGATACCTCAGGAAATTACAGACTCTGTGTCTGACTTCAGTGGTGGGCAAGTTGTTAGAGAAGATCCAGAGAGACGGGAGTTATGAGCATTTGGAGAGACTTAATCTGATAAGGAATAGTCCCCATGTCTTTGTCAAGAGCAGGTCGTGCCTTACGAGCCTGGTTGAATTCTTTGAGGAAGTAACAAAACACATTAATGGAGTTAGAGCAGTGGATGTCGTGTATACGAGTCCAAGGAGGCCATGCGGTGTGGCTCGCTCACAGAAGGCAGAGAGCGGTTGTAGATGGTTCGTACTCGGCATGGAGGTCGGTGACTAGTGGTGCTCCGCAAGGATCTGTTCTAGGACCTCTCTTCTTTCTGATTTTTATAAATGACCTGGAGGAAGAGTAGGAGTTAGTAAGTTTGCTGATGACACAAAAGTTGAGGGTGTTGTGGATAGTCTGGATGGTTGTCAGAGGTTACACCAGCACATCGATAGGATGCAACACTGGTCTGAGAAGTAGGTAGGTTGACCTCAAACCAGATAATTATGAAGTGATTTATTTAGGTCGGTCTAATTAGAATACAGAATATAATTGTAATGGTCCGGATCGGGTTCCCTTTAAATTTCCCTTGTTTGTGTTACGATTGGGACCGTTGACTCCTTGTTTCCCCTTAATTCCCTGTTTTCCCGTGTACCTCTGGCACGGTGATTACTCTCGACTAAACCCGCAGTTCATAAGTCTCCGGCTTCCAGCTAGTCGGGGCGAGAGCGTTATGGAGTGCTAATGAAGTCATCGAAGCTAGTGCGAGCCAAAGTCATCTTTCCGGAGCCAACTAAGTTTTTTGCCGGAGCAAGCCAAGTCTCCTCCCCGAAGCAAGTGCCAGCAAGCTGCCTTTCATCGCCAGAGCGGGTCCGTCGAAGTTAACCCGTCGGTGTGAGTGAAGAGCTCACTGCTGCTTGGAGCAAACTTGTGCCCAGGTAAAAAAAACTGTCTATCGTTGTGTGGTCGCCGTCTCCATGTCCTGTGTCTAAAAGGGGTTCCGACCCTGTGTAGAAGGGACCTGACCCTGTGTCAAAAACAGCCCCGACTACGTCCTGTGTCCAAGAAGGAGACCTGGCTCAGTGTTTCTTGTCCTCGCCTCCACAGGGTAGGCCAGGCCATCTGTACCTACCCTGAGATAACTATCTTTTCCTGTCCAAGTCCAGGTTTTGTGGAGCAAGTCCAAGCTCCGAGTTTCAAGGGTCCAGTCCAAACTCCGATGTTAAAGTATCCAATCAAAGCTCCGAGGTTCAAGGGTCCAGTCCAAACTCCGATGTTAAAGTATCCAATCAAAGCTCCGAGGTTCAAGGGTCCAGTCCAAACTCCGATGTTAAAGTATCCAATCAAAGCTCCGAGGTTCAAGTATGAAGTACATGTCTGGGTCCCGAGTTCCAGGTTCCATTTCCAAGTCCAAGTCAAAGCTTTGTGTTCTCATCCTGTGTAGGAGTTCCTCGTCCAGTCCTGTTGCCCTGCCTCGTCTTGTCCTCGCCTGGATTCGGAGTCCGAGCCCGATCCCAGACCCAGGTTCCGGATCCCTGTCCAGTATCTGGCTCGCATTCTTTGTCCAGGATCCAAGTTCCTATTTCCTCATCCAGGTGCTGCGTTCCTAGTCTACTCCTAGCCCAGGCCCTGTATCCTAGTCGTCCAGGGCCTGTGTCTTGTCCAACGTCGTTTGTTCCCTTGCTTTCTGGACACTCCTAGTCCTGTTCCTAGTCCATCACGCTTATTCCCGCTTCCGCTTTGCTCTCTCCTTGATTTCTCTCTGTTCTGTCCTTGCATCAGGGCTTTCCTTGTAATTATTCATAAACTCTATTTAATTAACCCTACAAAACGTATGTGTCCTGCCTTTAGGTCCACCTTTACTCCGCACCTGTGACAATAACATTAATGGTCATACTCTTGGCAGCGTTGAGGCTCTGAGAAATCTTGGGGTCTGAGACACAAAGCTGCTGCGGAGACTGGCAGTGTTGTTAAGAAGGCATTCATCAACCGTGGGAGATTTACAGCTATATAAGAACTTTGTCAGACCCCACTTGGAGTACTTATATCAGTTCTGCTGGAAAGATGCGGATACTCTAGAGAGTATAAGGGGTGAGCGGATTGATGTGTACAAGATGATGAGGGCCATTGATACTGTGGAGAGCCAGAGGGCTTTTTCCCCAAAGCTGAAATGGAACCGGGGGGGGGGGGCATAGTTTTAAGGAGCTTGGAAAAAGGAACCGACGGTATATCGGGATAAGTCTTTCACACAGAGTGGTAGGTGCGTGGAATGGGCCGTTACCGACGGAGGTGGTGGAAACGGATACAATAGCGTCTTTCAAGTGTTTCTTAGATAGGTATATGGAGCTTAGAAAAATAGAAGTCTCCGCGAGGGAAATTCTAGGCAGTCTGTACAAACGTAGATTAGGTTGCATGGTCGGCACAACATTGTGGGCCGAAGGGTCTTTAATGTGCTGTAAATTTCTGTGTTCGATATTTGGTTGAACATGTTAATAGCTTTGTATTTTAGACCACGCAACAGCCCGCGGGATTAAGAGGAGAAACTTAGTAGAGGTCACGACTATTGCAAGAAACATAATTTGCTATAATGTGATTTTAACTTCCATATAAGGACAGGAGCTCCCATACTGTAAAGTGCGTAGATGTACTGATCTATTTGACAAATGTGTTCAGGAAAGTTCCTTCATCAGTACATTGATGTCCCACCGAGAGTGTTGTATACTAGATCTCTCATTAAGGAAAGAGACGGGATACACATAACATAAGTCTATGTAAGGGAACTCTTTGCATCTAGTGGATGGAGATTCCAAATAGGAGAAAGACCTATTGGTTGATGGTATCAGAAAGGACCTGACAAGTGTGGATTGGGACAGGCTGTATTCTGGCGAATGTCTATTTTGTAAGTGGGAGACACGGAAATTTAAAATTTGTAGAGTTCAAAGCAATTTTGTGTGTCAGACTAAAAGATAAATATGCAAGATTGGGGGAACTTTGATTTTCAAGAGATATTGACTCTGGTAAAAAAAACATACGAGGTGCCTAGCAGGTGCAGGTAGGTTGGGAAAAATGAAGTACTTATGTAGTCAGGGAAATGACAGATAACATTTAAGCTCCGGGGTTGTGCTCCCAATGTTTTTTTGTTTGCTTTTTATATTTAGTAGAGTTTTTTAGTTAGCAGGGGTTCTTTTTATCTTTTTTCTTTAAAAAATATTTTAACACTTTATTATTATTGATATTGCTTAGCTTCGTTAATCAGTTATTTACTAGTTTAATTCCTTATTGCGCATAATGATATATTGACTTAATGTTCTCGGCGCGAGACGTCGACAGTGTATTTCCCTATAGATGCCGCCTGGCCTGCTGTGCTCCACCAGCATTTTGTGTGTGTTGTTGTTTGAATTTCCAGCATCTGCAGATTTCCTCGTGTTTGCTTTTTATATTGACTTAATGTATCTTTTTTGTCAATCTTCAATAATAATTAATAAAAAAAAGATTTTAATATGAAAGATAACACTTAAGAAATAAACCAGAAAGTCTATAGAGTGGCATAAGTCTGCCCTAGCAGACAAGGTGCAGGATGACTCCTAAGAGATTATACGGATATTTTAGAAGCAGGAGTATTGTAGGGTTCATAGTTGATTCTATGGATTGCCAGAACGGTAATCTGTGCGTGGAGCCAAAAGAGATAGAGGAGCTCTTAAGTAAACACCAGGAAATCTGCAAATGCTGGAAATTCACACAAAATGCTGGTGGAACACAGCAGACCAGGCAGCATCTAAAAGTTAGACCTTTCAATTAGTCCTGACGAAGGGTTTCGGCCCGAAACGTCGACAGAGCTTCTCCCTATAGATGCTGCCTGGCCCGCTGCGTTCCACCAGCATTTTGTGTGTGTTGCAGAGGAGTTCCTGAGTGGATTTTTGCATCTGTGTTCACTTGGGGAAAAATGGCGCATAAGCTGTAGAAATGAGACCATGGATATTATGCAGATTATGGATGAGGTGGTGTTTGCCGACTTTAGGCAGATTAGAGTGGATAGAGCCCCAGCGACCGACCAGTTGAACCCACAGATCCCGAGGGAGGCGAGTGCGAGAATTGCAGGGACGAAGCCGATATGTTTAAAATATACTTCACGACAGGACAGCTGACAAAGGATTGGAGGATTGCTAATTTTGTTCTGCTATTTAAGAAAGCCTCTAAAATTAAACCAGGAAACCACAGGCCAATGCGCCTGACATCAATGTCATTGGAAGGACCGGGATAATGAGTATTTGAATAAACAGGACTGAAGATCGAAGCCCAAACGTCTCTCAGAAGTTTAGGTCTCCAATGCTGATGGCGGAAGCCGGCATTATCTAAACATACTATGTTGGCATAGAGTAGACACACTTGAGGGCTACCTGTGGCACGTTTTATGTGCATTAGATGTTCATGTGATTGATACATTTTTGTATATTTCCCTTTACGTTTCTCTGTACATTTCCCTATATATTTCCATGTACGTTCCCCGATACATAACCCTATACATTTCCCTGTGTATACCCAGTACATTTCCCTGTTAATTTGTTTGTCCTAAGAAAATGTTATCTTTCTATAAGTAATCTTACAGAGCTTTTCGAAGAAGATTCGGGGAATGTTACCAGGAAAGTGAATGAAGACAAGAAACTGGATGTTATCTCATCGACTTTAGCAAGGCATTTGACAGGGTCCGGCATAGGATATTGTTTAATAAAGTTCAGTCGTTTGGCATTCAAGGTGCCGTAGTGCATTGGAGTAGACATTGGCGTTGTGGGAGAAGGCAGATAGTGGCAGCAGATGGTTGCCGCTCTGATTGGTGGAATGTCGCAGGGATCGGTGCTGATATCCGTTGTTGTTTGTCATCTATATCAGTGATCTGGATGCTAAGTTCATTGATTATATCAGCAAGGATTCCAGGATTTGGGGTATATTTGACAGTGAAGAAGACTATCAGAGCTCGTAGTGGAATCTGCAATAGGTGGGAAAATGGGCTAAACATGGCAGAAGGAATTTGTTGCAGGTCTGCGAGCTGTTGCACTTCGGTAGGATCAGCAAAGGTAGATCTTACACAGTGCACGGTAGGCACTGGAGAGTGCGGTAGAACAAAGGCGACCGGGAATACTGGGCCATAATTCATTGAAAGTGGCTGCACACCTAGATAAGGTAGTAAAAATATCTTTGGGACATTGACATTAATAAATTAAAGTATTCAGTACAGGAGATTGCATGCTATGTAGAAGGTGTACAAGACATTTGTGAGGCCTAATTTGGAGCATTGTGTGCAGTTTATGTCACCTACCTGCAGTAAACATGTCAATAAGGTTGATAGAGTACAAGGGAAATTTATACGGATGTTGCTGTTATTGGTGGATCTGAGTTATAAGGGATGATTGAATTGGTTACGACGTTGTTCCTTGGAACGCAGATCTGGGTTAGATTTGATGGAGGGCTACAAAATGATGACGGGTATAGATTTGGTAGAGGGATGGGGAGAATAAGGGTTAGGTGAGGGGATAGTGGGGAATGAGGCTCCCAGTTTTAATCAGCACACAATTCCTTCCCTGGCGCTCATTTTCGATGAGTACGTCACTCCTTCCCAGGCGACCATTGTGACAACTGTTCTTACTTAAGTTCTTGCATAACTCCCTTAATAGCGCATATTTTCAATGAGCCCATCACTTCACTCCCCACCCCCCGGTAAAACTTCTGGCCATTTGGAATTGTCGAATTTTAAGGGAAACAAATCCCACAAGTACTTCCAGTGGGGCTTGGATCAACAACTACTGCTTGTGACACGAAACCTCTGTTAAGCGGGGGAGTTTCTTGTGAGAATGGTTGTCGGGATGGAAATGCAATAATCTCTCAATTTTGTTGTTAATAAATAAGTGTGAATAAACTCACCTGAATAGAGAAGTGTCGAGAAAAGGTTTGTTCAGATTTATTCTAGATGAGTGTGAATATATGTGTGTGTGTATATATATACCTGTACGTGTTTGGTTCAATTTCAGCAGAAATGCCGCTCCCTGGACCTGAACAGGTGAGGGATGTTTGAGCTGAAACACTATCCATGTCAGGCAGTCTTTCTTACACAGAGGGCGGAGTTCAGACCCTCCCTGAATCCGGGCTGGATCAAATCCGCAGCCTGGGACTCGCTGAGTTCAACAGAGAAACTCCTCCCCACTGGTTGCGATGAAAGAAAAAGGAGAGATCCACACGGAAATCCGGACAGAAAGGTTAACGCAGCCTGTTTGTTTTCCTCTTTAGGGTTGCTACATTGATCCCACTCCCGCCTCCTCCCGCTGTCAGACCCGTCCTGAGCCGGTGAGAGTTAGTGTGACCCGGACTGCGGCAGTCCCGCTCTACCCCGGCTCACCCGGCCCAGTCCATCTGTAATGAGCGACGGACACATCACAGCCGTGTGGCCTCGGGAGCAGCAGCTCAGACTCAACTCTCCGTACACGGTGAGCACACCGGTGCAGGACCATTGTCGATCACCCGGGTAGACAGACTGTGATTTCCCGGGACCACACTGAACGCCGTCCGGTTACATCATCAGAGGTTAGTGTTGTCTATGATTCTGTACAACTATTCAGCGTTTACAGCAAGGCTCGGCTTTGATCGGAATCGGGAGTGAATTTAGTGGGAGAAGGGAGTCCTGACATGTTCATGTAAACGAGTCAATTATTGTCCAAATCAATTAAGTGAAATGATGCCGTTGCCTTCAACCAGAAATACTCTCCAGGGTGGTTTCTACTGAGTGCGAGCAGAAACACCTTTCACAACGATAGTGGCACGTGAAATAACCCACGGGACGGTGACCCGTCACCATCTCCCTCATTAAAATGCAGCTGCACAGAATAACAGGGCGACTTCACGTTTACATTAAGAAATGTCGCTTTTGGGAATGCCTCGGCTTGACTTCTTTGAAGGAAGCCTGAAAATTATATTTAGCACGTTTACAGATGCAGGGCGTCAGCGAGAAAAAAAAACAAAATGGTGGAAACTCGCAACATGCAGGGCAGCAACGTAACTGGTAATGTTGCGGGTTCGCGACACCAGGTAATGTCCTTTACATCGCGTCTTTGGTTCTATCGCTCTTCCCTGTCGCAGAAAGGGTTAAATACAATATTAAACGTTCTTCACGCTGGAATGACAGTGCTGTATTTGCATTTCTGCAGAACAGCCGCTCCCTGGTTTGAGGAATGTGCACGGACAGGCAGCTGCTAACACACAGACCCTGAGCACCGAGTCTCTCACAACAACAAGCCACACCTTGCAGATCAGTCAATCATTACCTTTCCATTCCAATCCTGATGAAGGGTGTCAGTCCGCAATGTCGACTGCTTATAACCATCCACAGCTGCCGCCTGAATTCCTCCAGCATTCCATGTGTTGCCATGGTTACGAGAGATCCGTGTGGAGCGGTGGGCGGGGTTATTTGTAAAAAAACGATACACCGTATCCACACTGTCAGACTATTCTAGGGGAATTAAGGTGTGAATAATTCAGCTTCTGATTTTTATTTCGAATCTTTATTTCCAAATAGCCAGTTGTCTCTGCATTGGATCAGCGATCAGGGAGATATTTGTTGTTTTTAAGCCACTTCTGGCTGTGCTGCCTTTTGTGTTCCAACTGTTTCCTGCTGGCATGATTTACATTTTTCACAGGTTCAGTAAACATAAAGAACAGCTCGAGAACAATAGACACCTGTTTCAAAGCAAGAGGGCGCGACCTGTATAGCAAATATCTGCTTAGTTTTAAGAATTTCCTGTTTCGCAGGAATACATCTGTTTTTCCGGTGTCGATCGATTGTGGGTGTTTTAAGCTCTTCTACTCAATGGCCAGTGGAAGCAAAGTGTTTAATTCTGTTGAAGGCCGAGATTCTTAATAAACAGCGGATTTGAAGTGCTGCAGACTGTGGTTACCGCACTGAAGCCTATCAGCTTGCATGGAAGTGATATTTCCAGTAGTAGGTTATAGAGTTTATTTCTCACCCCTGCAATAGAGCGGGTTTACAATATTAAAGAGACTTTGATAATTACCGAACGAGAGTGAATTGTCTGAGCACTTAGATTTAATTCAAACAGAAAAGCCACTCCCTGTTCTGAGGAATGTGCTCGAACAGGCAGCTGCTTACACACAGATACCTCCGAGTTTCACAGAACAACAACCCGCTTCTTCCTAACCAATCAATCATGTTGCCCCTTCCCTCTTCCTTTCCCATCTCCTGTTGTGTTTTGTTTGACCCTAACTTATGAAACTTTACATATATTTCATTTTTGTTCTTGATCAAATTTGTCACACCCTGACCGTCTAACATTCTCGTGTCTTTCCATCCGCGTCCTTTGGTTCAACAGGAACTTTTGATAAATATCAAAAGTTGAATAATTCACACAGTAATTCCCCAAGAATAGTCCATCTGCGTGGGTATGTTTTGACGTCATTTCAAGCGGCCACACCCACTTTTCTCACAACCGTAAACGGCAGGTCTGCTGAAATCAGATGGAAGCGGCTCGACAAATCTCTCTCATTCGGGTGTGAACAAAGCCTCCTTAATATTGTATTTAACCATTTTTGCTGCAGAGTAGAGTGATAGAGCCTTTATCGTGATATAATGAACATGACCCAGGGTCTCGAACCCGTAACTTTACCAGTCGCATCTGCTGCCCCGTTTGCTGTGTGTTTATAACATTTTATTTTTACCCCAACCCTCATCATCTGAAGTTGTTTTATTTTATTTTACCTTTTGTTCACGATTCCTTTAAATAACTAGACCATGTCATTCCCAACTGGGACATTCTTTTCTTTAAACAATATTACCCTAGGGGATGGAACATTGTTCTTTCCCGGTTAAAGTTTCCACCAATTTTTTTTTTTTAAATACTGTTAATGTAACGGTGCGGATAGGGGCAGACTATGAGGGTAAGGAGGAGAGTGATGGGGTGAGCAGGGTAAGGGGAAAGGCAGGGTGCGTGTGTGGAAGGTGGACAGGGTGAATTTCAAATTGTGGAGAGGGGCAGACAGAGTTGGGAGAGTGGAGGAGTGAGAGGCGGGGAAAATGCGGGGCGGGAGTGAGAAAAGGGAGAGCGAAGGAGGGACGGAGACTGATAAGTGGAGAGGGAAAGAAGGGGGACAGAGAGGGACAAAGGCGAGTGAGTTGGGGAGAAGGCTAGAAAGGGGAGAGAGAGGGACAGAGAGAAGGGGAGTGAGTTACAGAGGAAAAGAAGAGAAAGGGAGGGACGAAAAGAGTGGAAAGTGTGTGGAGAAAAAAGAAGTGAGGGATGATGATGAGAGGAGAAGAGAGAGTGGAGTGGGATAGGAGAGAGTGTGAAGAGAATGGGAAAGAGGGTTGAGCGAGAGCGCGGAAGGAGTAAATAGTGGAGAGAGAGAGATTTGATTAGTGAGGGGGTGACAGAGGGAGCAGGAGGCACAGTGAGCGATAGTGCAAGGGGAAGGGGGAAAGTCTGTCGAGGAGGGGGTGAGTGAGTGGGATATGGAAGTAGGGATACACGAGGTGTCGAGCAGGAATGAATGAGCGAGAGGGGGAGCGAGAAAGTAGGGTGTGACTGGAAGGTAAGGAGAGGTGGATGAGTGAGATAGGCGGTGAGGAGTGAGGTGGGTCGGGCTGTACTTTGAGGAGGAAGTGTGACTGAGTTGGGCGGCGAGGAAAGACGGGCGAGTGAGAATGAGATCATTGACAGTGCAGTGAGCAGTACGTGAATGGCAAGAAGATTAGCTGTGTGAGCATAAGACAAAACATGTGCGATAGTGGCAACGTGTGCATGGCGTCGTAGGAGGTAGCTTCGGTATTCACCAGGGAAAAATACTTTGGCAATTGTGGGGATAACTTAAAGCGGACTGAAACGCCTGAGCATATAGACATTAAGAAAGAGGAGTGCAGGAGCTTTTGAAAAGAAATAAATTAGATACGTTAGGGAAAGGATGAGATATACTTGGGAAGCGAAGAAGGTAATTAAACGGATAAGCCTAGTAATTTCTAAGGTAGGGACATGTTCCACCCTACTTTGTGAGCTGAGGGCCTGTATTGTGCTGTAGGTTTTCTATGTTTCTAAGTTTCTAAATTGCTGAGCCTCTTGCGATTATCTTTCCGAGAGAAATACCGGAGGATTGGATGGTTACAAATATTGTTCCCTTGTTCAGAAAAGTGAGAAGTGATAATCAGGAAATTATTGACCAGTGAGTCTCACTTCAATAGTGGGCAAGTTGTTGTAGAAGATCCTGAGAGGCAGGATTTATGAGCATTTGGGGAGACATCATCTGAATAGATATAGTCAGCATGGCTTTGTCAAGGGCAGGTCTTTAAGGAAGTAACAAAAATGTTTGATGAAGGTAGAGCAGTGGATGCAGTGTTTATGGATTTCAACAAGACATATGATAACGCTCCCCATGCAAGTCTCCTTCAGAAAGTAAAGAACATGGGATCCACGGGGACATTTGTGGTAATATAAGATTTTTGGCAGTGTGGAGGATCTGAGAGATGTTAGGGTCCGTGTCGGTAGGACACTCAAAGCTGTAGCGCAGGTTGACAGTGTCGTTCCGAAGGCACATGGAGTTCACGAGCCGTCAGGTAATGTTATTGCTATATAAGACCTTAGTCAAATTCCACTTGGCGTACTGTGTTCATTTCCGGTCAACTCACTACAGGGACGATCTGAATACTATAGAACGAGTGCAGAGGATATTTACAACGAGGTTGCCTGGATTGGAGGGTGTATCTTATGAGAATAGTTTGCGAAAACTTAGTCTTCCCACCTTGGAACGACGAAGTGTGAGCGGTGAACTGACGGAGGTGTATAAGATGATGAGGGGCCTTCTTCGTGTGGATAGCAAGAGGCTTTTTCCCCAGGGATGTACTGGCTAACACGAGGGGGCATTAGTGTTAAAGTGCTTGGAAGTGGGCTTGGTGGATGTTAGGGGTAAGTTTTCCACACAGACTGTGGTGGATACGTGGAATGCACTGCCGGCGACGGTGGTGGAACCCGTTACAATAGGGTCATTAAAGGTCTCATAGGCAGATACATGGAGCTTAGAAAAATGGAGAGCCGTGCGCTCGGGAAATTCTAGGCGGTATCTAGAATAGGTTACATGCTTGGCATAACATTGTGGACCGAAGCGCCTGTAATGTGCCTTAGATTTCTGTGCTTTATGCTTTATATTTGAACATGTTATTAGTTCTGTGTTATAGAGCACCCAAGAGTTCGCCCGGTTAAGGAGAACAAATTATTGGAGGTCACGGACTATTACAAAAAGCATAATTTGTTAGAATTTGGTTTTAACTTTCCACATCAGGACAAGAGCTCCCATACAGTAAAGTAAGTAGATGAACCGATCTATTTGAGAAATGTGTGCAGGAGGGCTCCTTCATCAACACGTCGATGTCCCAAAGAGATAGTTTGTGATACTTGATCTCCCACTAGGGAATGAGACAGGACAAACGTGTCAGAAGTGTGTGTAGGGTAAATCTTTGCATTTGGTGATCGCATTGCCACGAGAATCAAAGGAGCTGTGGAAAACGATAGCACTGCTCCGTGGGTGCAGATTCTAAATAGGAGAAAATACAATTTTGATGGTATCAGAAAGGATCTGACAAGTGTGGATTGGGCAGTTTATATTCTGCCGAATGTCTGTTTAGGAGACGTAGAAAGATAACATTTGTAGAATTCAATGCATTTATGTGCCTCTCAGAATAAAAGGTAAACATGCAAGTTTTGGGGTACTTTGATTTTGAAAAGATATTGAGACCCTGGCAATGTAAAAAAAAATAACATACGAGGTGCATAGCAAGTGTAGGCAGATTGAAAAAAGTGATGTAGTTATAGAGACAGGGAAATGCAAGGTGAGAAATAAACCAGGAAGGCTATAGTGTGGCATAGGGCTGCCCTAGCAGACAAGGTGAGGGCGAATCCTGAGGGATTATACGGATATTGTAGAAGCAGGAGAATTGCAGCGGACAGAATTGATCCTGTGGATTGCCAGAACGGTAATCTGCGCGTGGAGCCAAAAGAGATAGAGGAGTTATTAAGTGGAATTTTGTATCTGTGTTCGCTCGGGAAAAAGGACACAGAATCTGTAGAAGTGAGACCATGGATATTATACAGATTACGTATGAGGAGGTGTTTGCTGACTTTAGGCAAACTACAGTGGCTAGTTCCCCAGCGACTGTCAAGTTAATTCCTCGGACTCTGAAGAAAGCGAGTGCGGAAATTGTAGGAATGTACCCAATATGTTTAAATTATGTTCTGCGACCGGAGAGGTATCGGAGGATGATAGGATAGCTAATTTTGTTCCTCTGTTTATGAAAGACTCTAAAATTAAAGCAGGAAATTCTAGGCCGGAGCCCTGACATCAGTAGTGGGAAAGCATTGGAAGAGACGGAATAATGAGTATTTGAATGAACAAGACTGATTAGGTACATTCAACATGATTCGGTGTAATCTAGACGAATCGTATGGAGTTTTTCGAAGATGATACGAGGAAAGCTAACAGGAAAATTAATGGAGGCAATAAACTGGATGTTGTCTATATGGACTTTAGCAATGCATTTGACAAGGCCCCGTATAACATATTGGCGAATAAAGTTATTTCGCCAGGTATTCAAGGTGAGGAAGTTAACTGGAGTACTCTTTGGGGTAGTGAAAGAAGACAAATAGTGGCAACAGATGGTTGCCTCGCTGACTAGTGGCCTGTGACTGGTGGAATGCCGCAGGGGTCGGTACTGATATCAGTTGTTGTTTGTCATCTATATCAAAGATCTGGCTGATAATTTGATTAACTTGATCAGCAAATGTGTTAATGACACCAAGATCTGGCATGTATTTGGCTGCGAAGAAGACTCTGAGAGCTTGCATTGGTATCCGCATCAAATGAAAAAAATCTCTGAAAGTGGCAGATCGAACTTAATGCAGGGCTCCGAGCTGTTGCAGTTCATTATGATGAGCCAAGGCAGATCTTACACAGGGCCCGGTAGGGTACTGTGGAGTGCGGCAGAACAAAGTGAATACAGGTCCGTGATTCATTGAAAGTGGCGGCACACCTCGATAAGGTAGTAAAGAAATCTTTTGTAATTTTGACCTTTATAAATTAAAGTATATAGTACAGGAGATTGCATGATACGTTGAAGGTGTTTGCTGTGTTTATGAGGTCTAGTTAGGAGTATTGAATGCAGTTACGTCACCCACCTGCAGCAAAGATATAAATAAGTTTGATAGCGTACAAGGAAAATTTACAAAGATGTTGCTGCGATTGGAGGACCTGAGTTATTGGGGAAGATTGAATAGGTTACGTCTTTGTTACTTGGAGCATAGAAAATTTGGGGGAAATTTGATAGAGGTCTACAAAATCATGAGGTGTATAGATAGGGTATAGATGCGGTAGAGGGATGGGGAGTGTGAGGATTAGCATACGGAATAGAGAGGAGTGGGCTCCCATTTTTAATCAGCACACAATTCCCTCCCTAGTGCTCCTTTTCAATCAGTTCGTCATTCCCTCCCTGTCGGCCTTTTTAACTGATGTGAATGTTTTCTGTGAATATGTCATTCCCCCCCCCCCCCCCCCCCCCCAGTCGGCCTGTCTGACACCAACGTCCTACAGTAGTGGCAATTTTCAATCAGCCCATCACCACCTTCCTCGGTAAAACTTCTGGGCATTTCTAACAGATAACTTCTATGAGAAACTAATTCCACTAGTATTTCCGGCGGAGTGTGGATCAACAAACACTGCTTATGAAATGGCACCCGCTGTTAACCGTGGGCGAGTGGGTTTCTTGTGACAATAGTTGTCTGGATGGAAATACAATAATCTCTCAATAACAGAGTTAATAAATGGATGCTAATAAATTCCTCTGAATCGAGAGGCGCTGAGAAAATCTTTGGCCTAATTTATTCCAGTTGAGTGTCAATATATTTAGCCCAACATATTCAGTTTAATTATTTTTTTCGGCTTCCTGTACCTGAACGGTTGAGGGACGTTAGAACTGAAACTATACCTACTCCGGACAGTCCTATTTCCACGGAGATCAGACCCTATCAGAACCCGGACTGGATCAAATTCGCAGCCTGGAACTCAGTGTAAACAGATAAACTCCGCCCTACTGGTTGCGATGAAAGAAATAGGAGAAACATACACGGAAATCTAGACAGAATGTTTAACGAAGCCTGTTTCTTTTCCTCTGTCGGTTTGCTACATTTATCCTACTCCCGTTTCCTCCCTCTTTTAGACCCGTATTGAGCCGGTGAGACTGCGGCAGTCCCGCTCTACCCCGGCTCACCCGGCCCTGTCCATCTGTAATGAGCGACGGACACATCACAGCCGAGTGGCCTTGGGAGCAGCAGCTCAGACTCAACTCTCCATACACGGTGAGCACACCGGTGCAGACCCATTGTTTCTCACCCGGCAAGTCAGACTGTGATATCCCGGGACCTTTCTGAACGCCGTCCAGTTACAACGACGGAGGTAAGTGATCCCTCTGATTCAGCACAACCAGTGAGCGTTAACAGCAAGGATCCTTTTAGCTGGGGATAGGGAGTGAATTGTGTTGCAGATGGGATCCCTGTCATATTGATTTTAACAGGTTTATTATTTTACAAATCGATTCAGCACGACGACGTCGTTCCTTTGAACCACAAGGGCACTCCGGAATGCTTTCTATAGAGTAGCTATATAGATGACCGCCCAGTTATTCTTATCAATGTCGCTTTGATGAATGTCCCGGAATGGTTTATTGGAACGAAATGTGAAAATTATGTTTGACACATCTGAAAATTATAGGAAACTGAGTCAAAAATAAGTTCAGGAAACTCGCAGCAGACAGGACAGTAGCGGTAACTGATAGCTTAGCCGGTTCGAGGCCCCAGGTAATACTCTTTACATCACGACATAGGATTTATCGCTATTTTATATTGCAGAAAGGGTTAAATGCAATATCAAAGCGGCACTGGTCCACCTCTGTATGAAAGTATTTTTTTCGAACCGTTTCGATTTGATTCCAGCAGAAAGGCGGCTGCTAATTCTGACCAATGTCCCCGGAGAGACAGCTGCTGAAACCCAGACACTGAGCTCCGCCTCTCACACAACAACCCGCTCCTTGCAAATCAATCATACAGCTGGCCTCTTCCACCTTCCAATCTTGTCCTAATAAAATATGTCGGTTCGAAACTGTTTATCCCATCCATAAATACCTCCAGACAGGCTACTTTCTTCCACTATTTTATATGTTTCCATGATTTCGGCGTGGAACAGTGGGCAGGGTTAGTTGAAAGAAACGACATACCCGCACTATCAGAATATTATTCTGGAATCAAGGTGAGAATAATTCAGCTTCTGATATCGATTTCGGATCTTTATTTAAACAAAACCGTTATCTGTGTTTTGAATCAGTGTTTAAAGAGTTAATTCAATGGAATGAAAGGGTTACGATATGAGGAATATCTGGCAGCTCTTGGGCTGTATTCCCTGGAGTTCAGTAGAATGGGGGGGGGATCTCATAGAAATATTCCAAATGTTAAAAGGCCTGAACAGATTAGATATGGCAAAGTTATTTCCCATGGTAGGGGATTCCAGGACAAGAAGGCACGACTTCAGGATTGAACGACGTCCTTTTAGAACTGAGATACAGAGAAATTAATTTAGTTAGAGGGTGGTAAATGTGTGGAATTTGTTGCCACAAGCGGCTGTGGAGGCCAAGTCATTCGATGTATTAAAGGCAGAGACAGATAGGTTCTTGATTAGCCAGGGCAACAAAGGGTACAGGGTGAAAGCAAAGGAGTGAGGAAGACTGGATGACGTGGATCAGCCCATGATTGAATGGCGGAGCAGACTTGATGGGCCGAATGGCCTGCTTCTGCTCCTATAGCTTATGGTCTTCTGGTCTTATGATCTAGCATCATAGCTCCAAGTACTGATCCACGCTCTTAACGAGTCCGCTTTCCTCATAATACTCTTTGAATTCAAATAGAAACATCTCAAACCATCGGTCTGAGCGCGTCCCTTCTCTATCACCTGCTTATCCACCCACTTGCACAGTCTACAAGCTTTCTCTATTTATGAACCAACTGCCCTTCCTCCGTCCCTTCAGTTCGGTTCCCACCCACTAGAAATTCTATTTTAAACTCTCCTCAACATTGTTCGCAAACCTTCTTGCCAGGATATTGGTCCCGTAGAACTCAACCTGTCCTACTTGTACAGGTCAGGCCTGCACAAAGGAGGTCCCAATGATCCAGAAATCTGAATCCCTGACCCCAATCCCTCAGCCACGCATTTATCCTCCACCTCATTCTATTCCTATGCTCATTGTCGCGTGTCACAGGCGGTAATCCCGAGATTACTGCCTTTGAGGTCCAGCTTCTCAACTTAATTCCTGACTCTTTGTAGTTTCCTAACTCTTTTTTCTTCCTATGTCGTTGGTACCAATCTGTACCACGGCCTCTGGCTGTTCTCCCTCCCATTTCAATATATCGTGGACGCGATCAGAAGCATCCCGGACCCTGGCACATGGGAGGCAAACTACCATCGGTGTTTCTTTCCTGCGACCAAAGAATCGCTTATCTGAAACCCTAGCGATAGAGTCCCCTATCACTGCTGACATCCTCTTCCTTTCCTTACCCTTCTGAGCCACAGGGCCAGATTCTATGCAACAGGCGCAACTACTATTGCTTCCCTCAGGTAGGCTGACCCCCTCCCCAACAGTACTCAAACAGGAGTACTTTTTGTTAAGGGGAGCAGCCACAGGGGTACTCTCTAGTATGTGACTCTTGCCCTTCCCTCTCCTAACTGTTACGCACTTACCTGTCTCCCAAGGCCCCAGTGTGACCACTTACCTATAGTTCCTATCTATTACCTCCTCACTTCCCCTGACTAGGCGAAGGTCATCAAGCTGCAGTTCCAGTTGCCTAACACTGTCTCTAAAGAGTTGCACCTTATGCAGATGTTGCCGTCCGGGTCGTTGGGAGTCTCCAGACCTTCCCACATCTGACACCCATCACTGAACACCGGCCTTACATACATACTTCCTGTTTCTATTCCTCACAAATAACTGATCTCGACACGACCCGTTATCGCCTAAGACGTGCTGAGCCAAATCAATCCTACTCTACCTGCTTTGATGCCCGCTCCTTAAACGCCCGCTCGATAAAGTTGTGCTCCTTTTAAACTCTCTCGCTATTCTAACTGGTTGACGTCCACACGCTAGCGCAATTGTCCCTCGATCATACTTAATACGTTCCTGTGCCGTGTCTTTGTCCCCCATTACTATATCTCCCGTGTCAGTTTCCACAGTCCAATATCTACACTCGTTTCTCTTTGACGTTATATATATCTGAAAAAATAGTACCGTCTTTGATGCAGCTTTACTACATATTTCATCCTTTCTTTCCCAATGACATTTCAATTGCATGCTGTTCATTTGTGAAAATTTCTCAGTACTCTTACTTTCTTTTAATATTTACAATGTTATATGCCCTCTCTTTGAATTTAATGCTATCTTCTGCTTCCGTTCTCAAACAGAATTGCCTCACCCTCCATTTAGAATACATCTTCATCTTTGGGATGTATCTACTCTGCACTTTCAGAACCGTACTCAGATACTCCAGCCACTGCGGTTCTGCCGTCAATCCTGCTAGTGTTCTCTTGCTAATATCTTTGGTTATCTGCTCTTTCGTGTCTTTGTAATTCCCTTTACCCCACAGTTATAATAGGACATCCGACTTCATCTTCTCCCTCTGAAACTGCAGGGTGAATTCCAGTATATTATGATCACTACCTCCTAAGCTTCCTAATTTGATCAAGCTCCCCAGTCAAATCTTGTCCATTGCACAACGCCTATTCAAGAGTTGCCTTTGCTTGAGCGGGCTGAGCCACTCGCCGCTACAAAACGTTATCTCGTTGACATTCTACAAATTCACTTTCCTCGGATCCACCGGCAACTTGCATATTGAAATCTACAATTGCTGGTGCAACATTACATTTTTGTAAGATTGTCATTCTATTTAACGTTGTAATTTGTAGATAAATCCTATCTACTCCCACTATGGCCCATTTGCCCTCATAGACTCTTTGATGCCCACAAGGAATATACATCCTCCGATCCATTGTCAACTCTTTCGAAGAATCTGACTTAATTTTCCTTAATATTCTATCAGCCACGACTCAAGGATGCCCACAATATCCTCTCTGTCAAACTCTACCCGTGCTGCGAAATCATGCACATTATTGTGTAAACATCATGCAAACAAATATAACGCCTTCGGTCCTGTACTCAATAGGTATATTTAATGTCAGAGAAATGTATACAATGTACTCCCAGAAAATATTTTTGTTCACAAACATCCACGAAAACAGAGGAGTGCAAGCAAATAATGAAAGACAGTTAAACGTTAGATCCCCTCCCCAACTCCTTTCTCCCACGCATAAACAGCAGCAAATAATGAAAGACAGTTAAACGTTAGATCCCCTTCCCAACTCCTTTCTCCCACGCATAAACAACAGCAATGCAACGACCAGAAAAAAAGCGCATCGGCGCCCTCCACCGAGCGCTCAAGCCTGCATTAAAGCATTTATAAAGACACAGACTTGCAGTACCCCAAAGGCTACTCGTTCACCTCGTAACATGACACACCACAGGCTCTCTCTCTCTCTCTCCTTAATAAGGGAAAAAAAGAGTAATCCCCGTTTCACAGCGAGATGGGAGATATATCAAAGCAACTCGCTGATTTCTGGGGTTCGAAGGCCACTTTTTCCCAGCCCTGTGCCAAAAGAACTCGGGTCTCTGCGCACATGCTGCAGTCAGCTCGCTGCTTACGATCATCTGTCTCCCAAGGTGCACCAGGCGGCGGCCTTGAATCCGCCTGTCTTCAGAGCCGGAATATCCGGAAACCTGATAGCGCGCTCGTCTTTCAGGCCGTATCCTTGTCATGTCGAAAAGCGGTCGGTCGTGAGCCCCGGAAAGCGGGTTCCATTTCCGCAAAAACCGCAGTCAGCGTGTAACTCCAGGTCAGTGTCTTCAAAAGAACTTTAAAGGGAAAAAAAGCGATATCAAAGATATCCACATGTACTGTACGTTATAGACAATTGCAACGTCATTTGGAGGAGTGGCCGATGGAGCGTTAATGTGGAAATGTGGAGCTTTAGAAGAGATTTTTTTGGTTGCTGCCTGAACATGTTTCATGAGGAAAGTTTAAGTGAACTAGAGATTTTCACATTGTAGTGATAGAGAGTGAGGGAGCTTTATTCATCGAAGTGTGTGAGATTATGAGAAACATGGATAGATTGGACTGCGAACAAATCTCTCCAAACCCGCATCGCCTGAAGCCAAAAATCATCTGTTTAAAGAGAGTGGCGGAATGTTCAGCTGATATGTCAGAGGTAGGTTTCGTTACACAGAAGTGGTGGATGCTTTGAGCATTCGGTTCGAGTAGTGCTGACGGCTGGTACAATAGGAATATTAAAAAGACGGGAGGAGAATCAGCTTGATCTCATTCAAGGACTGTTACTGGACAAGAATCATGCGAACAGGATTACGATCAAATCCTGCTGACTATTCCTAATCGAGGCATTAGATAGTCAAGGCCTGACCCGGAATAGTCAACATGGTTTTGTGACTAGAAGCATTTGGATTTTTTCGAAGAAATAACTGGATAAGATCAGGATAGTCCAGTTGATTTGTTAACATGGACTTTAATAAGACCCTTGATAACGTCCTGCATGGTAGACAGATCTGGAAGCTCACAAAACCTTACAGATTAAAATAAGGGGAAGCGAATTCACAATTAGCTAAATGATGAGAAGCAGATTGTGTTGGCTGAATTTGGATTTAGTGATTGTCGGCCGGTGACTGGTTCAGTGTTGGCACCTTTGCAGTTCATAATTAACGTAGATAATTGGATAGGAATATACATGGCATGATTAGAAAGACTGATGATTTAAATCACCATGATAATGAAGTAGGTTAAAATGGATTTTAAATATATTTTGTTCATTTGGGAAGATGTGCTGAGAGATGGCAAACAGGTTTCAACTTGAACAAATGTTGTGGAAGTTGTGACAAAGCAAGCCTGAACATAATATGCAGGGAAGAAAGATATTTGAAGCGCATAAATTCCGTTTGCATAGCAGGTTACCATTATTGGAAACGAGATAAGAATATAACAAATGGGCGCGATAAATTTGCTTTACTAAATACAAAGTAACCTTGGTAGTCAGCTTGCAGTCACTTTTCACTGTTGGTGAATGGTGATTGATTTTTCAAGTAAGGATTTCAAACACTCACGGTTTAGAAAAAACAGCCAATATCTGGAACCACTAGTCAATTCTCTGTAAAAGTAGAATTTCTCTGTTCAGACTTCAGAACAGTGTTCTCCGTGTAAATACGGTAAGGGGTGGGAAGTTCAAGGGGGATATTAGAGGAAGGTTTTTCACTCAGAGTGGTTGGTGCGTGGAATGCACGGCCTGAGTCAGTGGTGGAGGCAGATACACTGGTGAAGTTTAAGAGACTACTAGACAGGTATATGGAGGAATTTAAGGTGGGGGGTTATATGGGAGGCAGGATTTGAGGGTCGGCACAACATTGTAGGCCGAAGGGCCTGTAATGTGCTGTACTATTCTATGTTCTATGTTCTAATAAGTAAAATAAAGTGAGATTGAGTTGTAATAAATGTGTGTGTTCTGAGTCCACTTATCGGCGATGACATTGTCAGCTGATACATTCTGGACAATCACACCAGGGCGGGCCTTGCACAGTGCGTGGAACGGAAGCACCTGCGAGTACAAGTGCACGGTTCATTGAAAGTGGCCACACGTGGCGAGGATGGTAAATGAGATGGAGTTTCGGAGTACGGAAACAATCTTGTAGTTACAGATGTCGTTGGGTAGGACACACAGTGTCTATGTGGACAGATATGGCCACATTGCATTAGGAGAGATATTGCTGAAGAGGTTGCAGTAGAGTTTTATGAGGATGGTATCTGGACAGGGCAGCCTGAGTGATAAGGAGTGGTTGGCCAACATGGATGTGTTTCCCCCAGAGTGTAGGACAATTCAGTGTAACCTCGTAAATGTTTATAAAATCATGACGAGCATGGATAATATGAATGGCCATGGTTACATCCTCAGGGTTGGCAATTCCAATATCCGAGAGCACAGGTAGAAGATAAAAGAGAAGAGATATAGAGACTTGTGAGACCTACATAGATGGTACTACGTAACTATTTGCTGTTTGCATCATTGGTTATATGCCTCAGATTTGGTATTATAACGGTGTTTTGAAAAACAAAACAAAGAAAAGAAAAGCAAAAAAAAAAACAAAAAAATCGAAGACCGGCCAGTGTAAGGAAGGCACGGACGGTTGCTCGTCTCGTTCCTGGTTTGGCTGACCACATCCCTTTCAAAGGGAGACATAAAACAATGGATGCTATAGGGTACAGAGTATTGTGAAACAGAGGGACCTGGGGGTACAAGTGTACCGTCATTGAAAGTGGCAACAATAGTGTAGAAGGTGGTGAAGGATGCTCTTAGCACGCTTGACTTCATCAGTCAGGACATGTTTCTTTGGAGAGGCGACATTATGTTGTAGTTACATACGTCGTTGGGTAGGCGACATAGAGTATTTGTGGACTGATTTGGTCAATCCGTTTTAGAATAAATATTGCTGACGAGGGAGCATAAGAGATTTGCGAGGACGCCGGCTGGATAAGGTAGCCTGAGCTTTGGAGGACGTTGGCCAAGATGGATGTTACTTCCCCAATGTGTGGGAGAAATCACGATAACCTCATAAAACTTTAGAAAATCACGAGGAGAATAGATAATATGGATAGCCATGGTCATTTTCCCGGGATTGTAGAAACTGAAAGCAGAGGCAACATGTAAAGGATAAAAAACAAGATATTTAAGAGTCGTTAGAGAAACTACACAGAGGTTAGTAAATAACTGTTTGTTGTCTGCATAATCGAATTCAGTATTATAACCGTGTTTAGACATTCCCCTCACTGTAGCCTACTAGTGAACAAAAAGAACAAAGAACTCTAGATGCTGCATAATATCAGACATTGTTTGAAACCATGCTGACGAAGGGTTTTGCTCCAGAAACATTAGGTTTGTTCTCTTCTCCACAGATATTATCTACTGTTTCTCACGTAAGTACAAGAATCAAGTTTAATATCATTGGCATATGTCTGAAATACCTTGATTCACGGTGCCAGTACACTGCAAAACATACAAAGAAAATAAAACATAAATTACAATAAGACACACAAAATTAAATTAACTAAGTAATGAAACAGAGAGCAATAAAGAAGAAAATAAGTGAAGTAGTGTACATGGTCATTGCCCGTTCATTTATTTGATAAATGTGAGAATTGGGGACGGAGAAACACAGGGTGATAGGTGAAATCAGGAGGAGGAAGAGTGAAGTAAATACCTAGAAAGTTGATTGGTGAAAGAGATACAGGGGCGGAACAAGAGAAATATAATTGGAGAGGACGGAAGCCCTTGTAAGAAACAAAAGGGAGAGGAACACCAGAGGAAAGTGATGGTTAGGCAAGGAGTTTAGGTGAGAGGGCAAACGGGATGGGGAATAGTGAAGCGGAAATCGACTTCATGCCATCAGGTTTGAGGCTACCCAGACAGAATATGTGTTGTTACTGCAACCAGAGTGTGGCTTCAACACGATGGTAGAGGAGACCATGGACTGAAAATCGTCATCCGTCTCGACTTCAAAACTCCTCTCTCCAATTCAAACCTCACTCCTTCCGAACGCCTGGGTCTCCAGTCCCTCATCACTAATCCCAACCTCACCATCAAACCCGTGAAGAAACTAAGTGCTGTAGTAGTCTGGCGAACTGACTTCTGCCGTAACATACTAAGTGCCGTATTAGTCTGGCGAACTGACTTCTACTTTGCCTGCCCATCGCCTCCCTCTGGTGCTTCTCTCCACTTTTCTTTCCTTGATGGCCTCTTGTCCTCTCCTATTATATCCCCCCTTTTCCACCTGTATCTCTTTCATCAATCAACTTCCCAGCTCTTTACTTCATCCCTCCCCATCCCGGTTTGAACTAACACCTCCTGTTTCTCCCTCCTCTCCCCGCACCTTTAAAATCGACTCCTTAATTGTCCTTTTCCTCCAGTCCTGCCGAAGGGTCTCGGCCCGAAACGCGACTATACGGTTTTCCATAGAAGCTGCCTGGCCCCTTGAGTTCCTCCAGCATTTTCTGTGTGTGAAACATAGTATCAGCACGACTTCCTTGTTCTTTCTTTCGTCCCGATTTACCGTGTCTAGCAATCTCTGGATGAAACTGAAACCCTCTGGGCTAGAGGATTCCAAAGAGACGCAACAGGGAGGATATACATCTAAATCTATATTAAATTAATCTCTTTATTCTCGAACTAAGTTTCTTTACTACAGATGCCCGCCAGGAGGAAAATCGCTCTCTTAGAATTCACGTTCAGTCCGTCTCGATTTATATTGGTCAATTATTATAGAAGGGATGTATTGAAATCAGTCTAAAAGGGGCGTTCAAAGCTCATTCAAGGGATGGAAATCTTCGTCCTATAATATGTAGCTAAAGATATAGTTGTTGTACTTTATATAGTTTGAAGAAAAATAACGGATGATCATATATATGGACACATGCATACCCGATCGAACATCTCTGAAAGATCCCTGAATTGCTGTCTTGAGCTCCCTAACTCACCGTACAGTCCTTGAGCAAGTTTTGCAAGGGGAATAGGCATAACTTGCTCAGTCATGTTGTCCCAAGCTAATACAGACGTATCCAAAATATCCTCTGGTTGTAATAGTTGCGAGAGGTGTTTCAACTAAGTACAGGGCAAAGTAACTCTGAGCAGCTAACATTTCAGTTTTTGAACTTCTCGTTTCTTCATGCTTTAATTTTTTTCCTAATTTTCTGTTCTTACGTTAAATAAGAAAATATAATTCACAAGTAAAACTCCTCAACCGAATTGGTCAAAACCCCTGGATGTAATACACATATGTAGGATAGGGCTTTTCAAGGCATTGTATAGTCGATTCAGTATAATTCGGCTGTTGATTAATCATGGCAGCCGCTTATCTGGGATATCTCTTAAGACAAAAAACAAATCAAGAGCATAGCTGGGATTCTGTCTGTTTATTTAGGACACTCTGCCACTTAATTGGGACAGGAGAGTTTCGTCAACCAGATTCTAATTAGCGTCAGTTACGTGTTTGTTGTTTGCTCATTAATCTGAATTTGCATTTTCCAGACAGCAAAGCAACTGAAATGGGAGGAATATGCACATGCATTAAAACCCGGCTTGAATGCTTGTCGGATGTGGAAATTGATCATGCCACAAAATCGAGTGACAGTGAACAAAGCCATTTTCTGGGTCCTGATCAATTCCAAGAAGTTCCACACGCAGGAATAACTATTGGTGAAGAGATTGCTTTTGACAGAGATGTTTTGGAACCGTCTGGGAGCTTTGAACATGGAGCAGGTCAGTAGCTTGCAAATAGTGGCAAATAAAACATCGAGTACCTCTGTCCTACCACGCTGCTCAACTTCTTACAGATCGATGTGTAATTACTACTCAAATATCCCTGCAAAGTTCAACATATTACTTTTGATCTGGCTGTATTAAAATCCATTTCCCAGTTTAAAGATTATCTTTCTGTTAAATTCCTCCTGCATCCTGCCAGACTGGTTTAATCCTCCATAATGGATGGCAAGTGGAATTCTCCCATCTTTGGCGTAATTATCATGGCGTTAAGAACTTGAAATGATGAATGTGGGGCCCCTGGACTAGGGCAACTCACGGCCTGAAAAATGCGGGGAACCGATGGATGGGTTGACGCGTGACATGGTGAAGGAATGAGACGGGGAGGGTGTGGGGACTGCGTATGAGACATCAAGCGAATCCTGCACGATGGTGGCCGAGGAGATGGCGTTACCGATTTGGATTTGGCAAGTCTAATGGAAGGTGGCATAAGGCACCCTGCCTAGAATAAAGATAGATCAGAACTTTCTTGACTTGTACAAGATATTGATATAGCAGCGTGTTTCACGGTCAGGAAAACACCTTAAACATCCCGTAGTATGGGATTTCCGAGGGTTATCATCGCAGGATTCTTGGTGAAAATCAAATTGGGAATGGGAATAGAACGAGCAGAGTAGACGGGTACTATCAACCTTGCTCCAAGGACCCCTCAGCTAATATGGGGGTCTATGTGATAGAAATGTTTTGGAAATTCCTATCTGGAGCAATAGGAAAGATGTATTGCTCAATATTGGTATCAATGACATAGGAAGGAGAGTCAAAGAGTTCCTGAAAGGAGAATGTAGGGAGCTCGGCAGGAAGCTGAGAGTCAGGATCTCCCGGGTAGTAATTTCCGGATTGCGGCCTGCGCCACGAACCAGTGAGGGTAGAAACAGGATGATTTGGCAGATAAATGAGTGGTTGAGAATCCGGCGTAGTGGGCAGGGCTTCAGGTTCTGGTATCATTAGGATCTCGTCTGACCTGTTCAAAAGTGTCGGGTTGCACATGACCCCGAGCTGGATCAATATTCTCGCGGGCTGTTTGTTACAGCTGTTGGGAATGATTTAAACTAATTTGGTGGTGGGGGGAGGGTGTGGTAGGGTTGGAGCCGGAGTAAAGAGAGAAAACATAAGACAGATGGTAACAAATTAAAGATGGAGTGCAATCAGACTGCCAATCAGAGCAGACAGGTGATGGGACAAATTTGCAGCGAACCGGCTGTGTATCAAATCATTCTGTATAGGAGTTGGTTGCTGATTGTCCAAGGTTACAGGTTATAGTGGAGGTATAGGAAGGTAGGTGGAGGGGATGGTGTGGCTCCACTGATAAATAATGACATTAAATCAGAAGAAAGATGAAACATAGGATCGGAAGAGGTTGAATCCTTGTGGGTTGAGTTAAGGAACTGCAAGGGTAACAGGACGTTGATGGCAGTTATATACAGGCCTCCCAACTGTGGCTGGGAGGTGGATGACAGATTACAACAGGGCGTCGAAAAGGTGAATCAAAAGGGCAATGTTATGGTAGTCATGGGAGATTTTAACATGCAGATCAATTGGGAAAACCAGATTGGTAATGGATCTCAAGAGAGTGAGTTTACTGAATGCCTAAGGGATAGCTTTTAGAGCACTTTGTCGTTGAGCATACTAGGAGATCAGCTGCATTGGACTGGGTGTTATATAATGATCCGGAGGCGATTAGGGAGCTTAACGTAAAATAACCTTTAGTAACCAGTGATCACAATATGATTGAGATCACTTGAAATTTGATAGGGAGAAAGTAAACTCCGAGGTAGCAGTATTTCAGTGGAGTAAGGGAAATTACAGTGGTACAAGTAAATTGGAAGGAGCTTCTAGCAGAGATGTCAGCAGAGTAGCAATAGCGTGTGTTTCTGACGGAAATGGGGAAGGTGAAGCATAGACATATTCCAAAAATTAATAAACACTCAAATGGTAAAATAGAGTAACCATGGCTGACAGGGAAAGTCAAAGCTACTATAAAAGCAAAAGAAAGGGCATACATCAAAGAACATATTAGTGGGAAGATAGGCGATCGGGAAATTTAGAAAAAAAAATCATTTTCAAGGGAAAAGATTAAAGCAAGTTAGCAAACAATATCAAATTGGATTGTAAAAGCTTTTTCAAGTATGTTAAAAATAAAGAAGAAATGAGAGCGGACATAGTCCCTCTAGAAAATGAGGCAGGAAAAATAGTCATGGGGATGAAGGAAATGGAAGATGAACTAAATGAGTATTTTGCATCCTTCTTCACTGTGGAACACTCTAGCAGTATGCTTAGTGTTACAGTGTGTGAAGGAAAATAGGTGGGTGCAGTTAATTTACAAGAGAGAAGGTTTTCAAAAAGTTAAAAGACCTTCAGGTACACAGTCACCCGCCCACATGACCTGCGCCCTAAGGTTCTGAAAGAGATAGCATTAGAGATTGTGGTGTTATGGAAATGATCTTTGAAAAATCATTGGATTCTGGCATGGTGCCAGAGGACTGCAAAATTGCAAATGTCATTTCACTCCTGAAGTAAGGAGGAAGGCAGCAGAAAGGAAATTATAGACCAGTTAGCCTGACCTCAGTGGTTGGGAAGATGTTGGAGTCCATTGTTAATGATGGGGTGATGGAGTACTTGGTGAAGATCGGCAAGATAGTACGAAGTCAGCATGGTTTGCGTCAGTGAAACTCCTGTCTTATGAACCTGTTGGAATTCACTGAGGAGATTAAAAGTGGGATAGATAAAGTTGATGGATGGGGGTATGTTGTTTATTTGAACTTCCAGAAGGCCTTTGACAAGGTGTCACACATGAGACTGTTTACCAAGTTAAGAGCCCATGGTATAGCAAGAAAGTTACTAACATGGTTAAAGCATTGGCTGATTGGTAAGAGGCAGCGAGTGGGAATCAAAGGATCCTTTTTCTAGCAGGCTGCCAGTGCCTAGTGATTTACCGCGTGGGACGGTGTTGGCACCACTTAATTTTATGCTTAATAGCAATGGTTTAGATGATGGAATAGATTATTTTGTTGCCAAGTTTGCAGATGATACGATCATTGGTATGGTAATGTTAAGGAAACAGGTAGGCTGCAGAAGGACTTAGACAGATTAGGAGAATGGGCAAGAAAGCGGAAAATGAAATACAATGTTGGAAAATGCGTGTTTAAGCATTTTGAATGTAGAAATAAACTTGTGGAATATTTTCTAAAGCTGGAGGAAGTCCAAAAATCTGAGGTGTAAAGGGACTTGGGAGTCCTTGTGCAGAGCACCCTAAACTTGTGGAGGTTGAGTCGGTGGTGAGGAAGGATAATGCCATGTTAGCGTTCATTTCAAGTGGTCTACAGTACAATAGGAAGAATGTGATGCTGAGGCTTTATAAGGCACTGGTGCACTAGGCCTCACCTTGGGTATTAGGAACAGTTTCGGCCCCTCATCTTAGATGATATGTGCTGGCATTGGAGAGGGTCCAGAGGAGTTTCACAATGATTATTCCGGTAATGAAAGGGTTATCATACGAGGAGTGACTGATGGCTCTGGGTCTGTACTCTCTGGAATTCAGAAGGATAAGGGGGAAATTCATTGAAATGTTTCTAATGCTGAAAGGCCTAAAGACAGTTGATGTGAAAAGGTTGTTTATCATGGCCGCCGCCTGATTATTTGGGAACCTGCCACTTAATTGGGACCAGAGAGTTTTGTCTGCCAAATTCTAATTGGCGTCAGTCACGTGCTTCTTGATCATTAACCTGAACTTTGCCTTTTCCAGCTGACAAAACAACTGAAATGGGAGGAATACACGCATGCGTTAACACCCAGTCTGAGGACTTGTCGGATGCGGAAGCTGATCATGCAACAACTTTGAGTGTCAGTGAAGAAAAACTTTTTCTGGATCCTGATCTATTTCAGGGAGATCCACACACCGGAGCCTCTCCTCCTGAAGAGATTGCTTTTGACAGAAGTGTTTGGGAACCATCTGGAAGCTTTTACCATGGAGCAGGTCAGTAGACTGCAAATATTTGCAAATGAAACATTGAGCTCCTTGTCAAAGATAAGTCTCTGACTATTTCTGCAATCGATAAGAAAATAGAATACCGTGTGACCCTACTAACCAGTGCTTCAATCTTCTGCTGAACCATGTGTTACTAAATGTAGCATGTCAAATAACTGAGGAGCAGGCAGCGAACATGGCAAACAATATATTCCTTCCTCCCTTCATTCCTTCATACAGCATGATCCAACAGTTTTGCGCCACCAAATATACACAAATGACTAATTAACCTCCTTGACCAAATATCTTTGGAATCTGGGATGAGACCGGAAACACATGCTGTGAGAAGAAAGGATTAAGTCTTTGCAAAGCGGCCAGTTTCGAACGCATGTCACTGACGCCGTAAAACAACACGCTCTCCGCTATGCTACCATGCCGCTCAAAACTAAACTCCTAACTTACTCAGTCTTTTTCTATAACTCAAATCCTTAAGTGCAGGCAACATCCTTTTAAATTTCCTCTGCAGTTTTCCAATCATTCCTGTTTGGTAGATAGGTGATCAGAACTGCGCACACTGCTCCAAATTAGGCCTCGGGATAGATTTCGTGCAACATTGGCAGCACATCTTTTCTAAGACGACGGGCTTAAAATTGTTCAAAATGCTCAAGGTGAGGCCTCACCAGTGCCTTATAAGGAATCAGCATCAGATCATGGCTCTTGTATTCTAGACCTCTTGGAATGAATGCTAACATGACATTTGCCTTCCTCACCACCGACTGAGCCTGCAAAATAACCTTCATGGTGTTCTGCACAAGGACTCCCATCTCCCCCTGCATCTTAGATTCCTGGAATTTCAGCCAGTTTAAAAAATAGTCCGCACATTTGTTTCTGCTACCAAATTGCATGACCCTGCATTTTCCCACATTGTACTTCATTTGCCACTTTCTTTCCCATTCTCCTAAACTAAATCCGTCTCAATCCTACCTGAATCCTCTACACTACTGCCCCTCCACCAACCTTCGCATCATCTGAAAACTTGGCAACAAAACAATCTATTTCATTATCTAAATCATTTATATAAAGCATAGAGGCCTCTGGGTACTGGGCCCTGCGGAACTAGTGACTGGCAGCCGACCAGGGTACTTTTGTTCAAACTCGCTGCCTCCTGCCAATCAGCCAATGCTCTAACCATTTTAGTGACTTTCCTGTAATACCATGGGCTCTTAACTTGGTAAGCAGTTCATGTGTGTGCAGCTGGTCAAAGGCCTTCTGAAGTTCCATATGTACAACATCCAATGCATCACCTTTATCTAATCTACTTGTAATCTCCTTGAAAAATTCCAAAAGAGTCGTCAGGCAGAATTGTCCGTGGAGGAAATCATGCTCTTGCCCTGTGCCACCAAGTACTCCATCACCTCATCCTTAACAATTGATCCTAACATCTTCCCAACAACTGAGATCAGGCTGACTGGTCTATAATTGCATTTCTGCTGCCTTCCTCCTTTCTTAAGGAGTGGAGTGGCATTTGCAATTTTCCAGTCCTCTGACACCATGCCGGAGTCCAATAATTTTTGAAAGATCATTTCTAATGCCAGCAGAATCTCTAAAGCTACCTCTTTCAGAACCCCAGGGTGCATTTCATCTGGTCGCGGTGACGTTTGTTCATTTAGGTCTTCCAGCATTTTGAGCGCCTTCTCTCTTGTAATAGTAACTGCACCTACTTCTTTTCCTTTACGCACTACTACATCAGGCGCGTTGTTAGTGTCTTCCACAGTGAAGACTGATGCGAGATATTAATTTAATTAATTAAATTACGTAAGTTAGTTTAGCCATCTCCTTATCCCCGTTATTATTTCTCCTGCCTCATTTTCTAGCGGTCCTAGATTCACTCCAATTTCTCTTTTATTTTTAACATACTTTAAAAAAATCTTCCATATTCCACCTTGTAAATAGTAAAGGAACCATTAGGAGGTAGTGCCCATAATATAATATGCTTTAACTTACAACTTGAGAAGGGGAAGGGAAAATCGGATGTGTTAGTATTACAGATGAACAAAGGGAACTATGGAGCTATGAGGGAGGAGCTGGCCAAAGTTCAATGGAACAATACCCTAGCAGGGACAACAGTGGAACAACAATGGTAGGTATTTCCGGGAATAATGCAGAAGGTGCAGGATCGGTTCATTCCAAAGAGGAAGAAAGATGCTAAGGGGAGTAAGGGGTGGCCGTGGCTAACGAGGGAAGTAAAGGGCAGTATAAAAATAAAAGAGAAGTATAACATAGCAAAGATGAGCGGGAAACCGGAGGACTGTGAAGCTTTTAAAGAGCAACAGAAGATAACAAAAAAGGCAATACGCCAAGAAAAAATGAGGTACGAAGATAAACTAGCCGAGAATATAAAGGAGGATAGTAAATGCTTCTTTAGGTATGTTAATAGCAAAAAAATAGTTAAGACCAAAATTGGACCATTGAAGACAGAAACGGGTGAATTTATTATTGGGAACAAGGAAATGGCAGATGAGTTGAACAAGTTCTTTTGATCTGTCTTCACTAGGGAAGACACAAACAATCTCCCAGATGTAATAGTGGTCAAAGGAACAAGTGTAAAGGATAAACTGAAGTAAATTTATATTAGGCAAGAAACGGTGTTGGATAGACTGAGTTGGATAAACGGTGTTGGACCTGATGGTCTGCATCCCAGGGTACTTAAAGAGGTGGCGTTAGAAATCGTGGAAGCATTGGTAATCATTTTCCAATGTTCTATAGATTCAGGAACAGTTCCTGCTGACGAGAGGGTGGCTAATGTTGTCCCACTTTTCAAGAAAGGAGGGAGAGAGAAAACAGGGAATTATAGACCGGTTAGCCTGACGTCAGTGGTGGGAAAGATGCTGGAGTCAATTATAAAGATGAAATTACGACACATTTGGATAGCAGTAGAAGGATCAGTCCGAGTCAGGATAGATTTATGAAGGGAAAATCATGCTTGACTAATCATCTGTTTTTTGAGGATGTAACTATGAAAATGGACATGGGAGAGCCAGAGGATATAGTGTACCTGGACTTCCAGAAAGCTTTTGATAAAGTCCCACATAGGATATTAGTGGGCAAAATTAGGGCACATGGTATTGGGGGCAGAGTACTGACATGGATTGAAAATTGGCTGTCTGACAGGAAACAAAGAGTAGCGATTAACGGGTCCCTTTCGGAATGGCAGGCTGTGACCAGTGGGGTACCGCAAGGTTCGGTGCTGGGACCGCAGCTGTTTACAATATACATTAATGATTTAGATGAAGGGATTAAAAGTAACTTTAGCAAATTTGCTGATGACACAAAGCTGGGTGGCAGTGTGAAATGTCAGGAAGATGTTATGAGAATGCAGGGTGACTTGGACAGGATGGGTGAGTGGGCAAATGTATGGCAGATGCAGTTTAATGTGGATAAATGTGAGGTTATCTACTTTGGTGGCAAGATCAGGAAGGCAGATTACTATCTAAATGGAGTCAAGTTAGGAAAAGGGGAAGCACAACGAGATCTAGGTGTTCTTGTACATTAGTCAATGAAAGCAAGCATGCAGGTACAGCAGGCAGTGAAGAAAGCTAACGGCAGGCTGGCCTTTATAACAAGAGGAATTGAGTATAGGAGTAAAGAGTTCCTTCTGCAGCTGTACGGGGCCCTGGTGAGACCCCACCTGGAGTAGTGTGTGCAGTTTTGGTCTCCAAATTTGAGGAAAGACATTCTTGCTATTGAGGGAATGCAGCGTAGGTTCACAAGGTTAATTCCCGGAATGGCGGAACTGTCATAAGTTGAAAGATTGGAGCGACTGGGCTTGTATACACTGGAATTAAGAAGGATGAGAGGGGATCTGATTGAGACATATAAGATTATTAAGGGACTGGACACGCTGGAGGCAGGAAGCATGTTCCCGCTGATGGGTGAGTACAGAACTACAGGCCACAGTTTAAGAATAAGGGGTAGGCCATTTAGAACTGAGATGCGGAAAAACTTTTTCACCCATAGAGTGGTGGATATGTGGAATGCTCTGCCCCAGAAGGCAGTGGAGGCCAAGTCTCTGGATGCATTCAAGAGAGAGTTAGATAGAGATCTTATAGATAGTGGGGTCAAGGGATATGGGGAGAGGGCAGGAACGGGGTACTGATTGTGTGTGATCAGCCATGATCGCAGTGAATGGCGGTGCTGGCTAGAAGGGCCGAATGGCCTACTCCTGCACCTATTGTCTATTGTCTATATCGAGTAACGTTGGACATTCAGCTCCCAACTACAAACATCCTTCAGCCACGATGCGGTGATAGACACAACATCATACCTGGCAAGCTGTAATAGTGCAACAAGATCATCCATCTTATTTTTTACACTCGGCGCAGTGGGATGCACCCTGTGTACTGCATTTTCTACCCTTTTTGATTTTGCCTCCCTAATGTACTGATATTCAATCTATTGGCTACAACTACGTCCCATCACCTGCCAGCCCTTCCTGACAGTCCTATCCTGAGGCCATTCACCCAGGCTGTCACCCCGATGCCAAATTAGTTTAAACCCTTCCCAACAGCTCTAACAAATCTATCCGCAAGAATATTGGTCTCCCTCGGGTTCAGGTGCAACCCGTCGCTTTTGAGGAGGTCATACTTCTCCGAGAAGAGATCCTAATTATGGAAGATCCTGAGGCACTTCCCCCTGCACCAGTTTCTCAGCCGCGCATTTATCTGCCAAATCATCCTGTTTTTACCCTCACTGGCGCGTGGCACAGGCAGCAATCCAAAAATTACTACCCAGGAGGTCCTGCTTCCCAGCTTTCTACCTACATCGCTAAAATCTCCTCTCAGGACCTCTTTGCTTTTCCTTCCTATGTCATTGGTACCAATATGTACCAAGATACCTAGCTGCAGTCACTCCCTCTCCAGAATGTTGTGGATATGATCTGAGACGTCCCTGACTTTGGCACCGGGGGGCAACATATCATCCGGTTGGCCCGTTCACGTCCACAGGATCTCCTGTCTGTTCCTTCACTATTGAGGCCCCTTTCACTACCGCTCTCTTCTTCTCTCGCTTTCCCTTCTGCACCACGGACCCATGCTCAGTGCCTGTAACACGGTCGCCGTGGTATTCCCGCGGGAGGTCATCCCCCACAAAAGTATCCAAAGTGGTATACTTATTTACTTATATACTTATTTTTTTGAAGGGGGTGGCCTCTGGTGTACTCTGTTCTAATTGCCTATTTACATTTCAGTTCCTCCTGACAGTCACCCAGTTACCTCAGGGTACTTGCAACTTCGTGGTGTCGGGGTCATTGTTTCTCTGTAACTCTGTTCAATTATTGTCCAATTATCTTCCACTCTCCCATACAAATCAAAGGTCATCTAAGTCCTGTTCCAGATCCACAGAAACTTAGAAAACCTACAGCACAATCCAGGACCTTCGGCCCATAAAGTTGTGTCGAACGTGTCCCTACCTTAGAAATTACCAGGCTGACCTACAGCCTTCTAAATCACTAAGCTCTATGTACCATCCCTAACATGAGCTGCAGCTGGATGCACCATGCAGGTGTAGTTCCCTGGGACACTCTGGGTCTCCCAGGATTCCAACATCTGGCATGAAGAACACGCAACCTCCATTTACTATACCAGGCACAGTAAGAGAAATACAAAAAGAAGGAAAACTTGTAGAAACTTGCTCAGAGACAACGCCTCTTCCTAGCTGAAGCTTCCTTTGAGCCAAAGGCTGAGGCTTCTACTCTCGCCACAAGCCTACTCCCGACAATCACCGCCCCGCCTGTCCCTTCTCTACTTTTACTTAGTTTGCAGTGCTTTGCTTCCGCTGCTGATAGGGCCTCTTCAATGGCTAAACGCCCGTGAAGTTCTCAGAGAGACGGTAGGTACAATTAATTCGGGCAAATGTGAGAGGTTGCTCTTTTGAAGGTCAAGTTCGCGAGCGATGTGCACGGTGAATGCTGGGACCCTTAGGAATACTGATATATGGACGGGTCTTGTCCATAGCTCCCTGAAAGTGCCGGAAGCTTCCTTATGAGAATAGCACCCTGAAAGTGGCAACACAATTGGTAGCGTGCAAGCGACGAGTTCAGGTGTGAGTATGTATTTTTGGAAGTTGTGCTGTAACTGAACTAAAGTTGGTGAAGAGACAATTTCAATATTGTGCGCAGATTTGGTGTCCACGTCACGAGAACGATGTGAAGGCTCTGGGGAGGGTGCAGATGAGTTTCACCACGATTACAGAATATTGGCTTCCGAGAGAGGTCGATCACGCTTGAATTGCTTTGTCTGGAGCGTTGGAGACTGAGACGTCAATCTCAGAGAATTCATAAATTCATGGGAGGCATAACACAGTTCGATAGTCTGTGACTCGATGCAAATATCAAGCTCTGGAATGAATAGGTTTAAGGTTAGAGGGTAAAGTTCAAAGGGGATTTAGGATGGATGTCTTCCACAGAGAGTGATCGGTGTCTGGAATGAGCTGTCGAGGGAGGGACTGGAAACAGTTACTCAGCAGCATCTGAGAGGCGTTTGAACTCATGAGTAGGCTGGGAACGGAGGGACATTGACCATGTTCCTGAAGATGGGATTGGTTTAAATTGGCATCGTGTCTGCATACGCATGGTACATCCACTATTTTATGTTCTATGACTATTTACAGATCTGAACACTGCAATCTCGGCCTTCCTGTCAAATTGTGAGGATCAGCAACTGTTCCGGTTGACGAAATTCTACAAGGAGCGACTGGAGCAGGCGATTGAGGAGGGTGTGGAGGGAGTCGGCTTCATGTTAATGGGAGAGGATCACTTCACTGGGCCAGAGTATCACGTAAGTGGAAGAACATAGACTGAGTGTAGATTCCACTGAATCAATCACAGACCGACAGAACCGGTGTAACGGCACCTCTGGGCAGTGAAAATCCTGCAATGCTCGTGATCAACATCAAGAAAAGTGTTTTCATTTGCAGAAACACTGAACTTTTATTTACCAATACACGCCTCTGTCCATATTTCTGAGCATATTCACTTTTAGACGTGTTAGGATACAAACAATGATAGAGAAGGGAAGTTAATGATGTGACTCTTGATGGACATCGCAAGTGGACAGAGAACCATTGACATCACATGTCCCCAATGCTCGACCTTAATGGTCATTCACCAGACTGTCTTGATTATCCATGGGTTTCCCACAAATCAAATATATAGTGACTTATTTCTCAGCTCATTTCTCGAGTCTACCTTCAACCCCATCGTCAATTGAACAGGCAGTACTGAATATCGTCTCTCTTTTCAACTACTGACCCTCTTGCATTTGATCAAATATCCCAACATGCCTCGTGGTTCAGTTACCTTCCGTTCTTTGTGACTGTTCCATTTGGAGTTTGTAATTACCACAGCATATACTGTTAACACTGGGTACTGCAAAATCATACAATTGAAAATAGTCCAATTGAAAATCTCCAGCTAACACGGAATTACCAAGAAACGCCTTGCTAAAGGTCCTCGTTTTACTGGGACACATTCACCTATTGCTCACCAGACTGAATTTTAGAGAAGATCCACGCATTATCCCTAACTCTGACATTCCACACGAGACAGCTGACAATTTTAATCCAAACTTCCTTCTCTGCATTAATACCATTTGACTTTGGTCTCTCTGACATGCACAAAAGTCCTGCAATTGCTGGCTGCCTCTCACTGCCAGTTCCCAGCTGCAGGCTGACACTGGACCCTCACGGAGCCTGGCAGTGAAATGTGAACCTGCTGCGGTTCACCAGGGTTTATCCCAGGGAAAGTGACCCTGTCCTAGTTTGACTTAGCTATAGATATCGAACTCTACAGAACAGCAACAGGCTCTTCGGCCCATCAAGTCCACACTGACCTATCATATGCCTGGTAGCGTTGATCTGCACATGGACTAGAAACATCCAGACGCCTCCCATTCATGTACTTATCCAAATAGTTCTTAAATGTTCAAATGGAATGCAGATATACCACTTCCGGTGGCAGCTCGTTCCATACTCTCACCAGCCTCTGAGTGAAGAAGTTCTCCCTCAAATATTCTTTCACCTTTCATCCTTAATTCATGATCACTAGTTCCGGTCTCACCCAACCTCAGTAATAGATGCCTGTTCGTATCTACCTTATGTATACCTTCTATAAACTTTAATACCTCTATCACATCTCTCCTGGTTCTCCTACATTCTGTGACAGCCCTAGCCTATTCACACTTTCCCTATATCTTAGGCCCTCAAGTCCTGACAACAGTCTGTATATTTTTTCTGCACACGTTCTATCTTATTGATATCCTTCCGAGAGGTAGGTGCTCCCACCGCTTCAAAATCGCCTCTGAATCATCAATTTCGACATCATATCCCAACTTCTATATTCAATATTTTGATTTATGAAAGCCCCTATCCTAAAGACTTTACCAAGACATCTACCTTCGACAACACTTTCAAGCAGTTTTGGATCTGTATTCCCTGATACCTTGGTTTTACCGCACTGCTCAATGCCCTACCACTCAATTGTCTAAGTGCTATCGTGGTTTCTCCTCAAAAAGTGCAACACCTCACACTTGTCTTCATTAAATTCTATCTGCTGATTTCCATTCCACCTTTTTCTAGCTGTTTCAAGTCCTGCTGCATGCTCTGTTAAACTTCCTCGCTGTTACTACCTTGATGTCATCCACTGATTTACTTACCCAGTTTACCACATTGCCATCCAGAGCGTTTATATATATTACGGACGGCCCCAGACCCAGTACAGATCCCTGAATCACACCACTAGTCATAGACCTCCAGTCAGAGAAGCAAACCTCTACTGCCACTCTTAGCTTCTCTCCAATATCCAATATCTAAACTAACTTAACACCATGTCATGAATGCCAAGCGACTTAATCTTATAGTCCATTCTCCTAAGATGGACCTTGTCAATGGTCTTGCTGAAGTCCACGTAGATAACATTCACTCACTTGCCTTCATTACTCGCTTGGTAACATCCTCGAGAAACCATAAGGTTAGTTAATCAGGATATACCAGGTACAAATCGGTGTTGACTATCCGTAATGAATCTTTGCCCATCCAAATACTCATATCCAGTCCGTCAGAATCCCTGCCAATAACTTTACCACCACTGGTGTTAGGTTCACCGACCTGTTATTCCCTGGCTTAATTTTACAGCCGTTTCAAACAGCAGAAAAACATTAGCTACCCTACAATACTTCCGGAGCTAACATTTTAAATATCTTTATTGGAGGACCTGCAATCTCTGAACTAGCCTTAAACGAGGTACAAAGGAAAACCCTAGGGATTTACAGTCCCTTATCTGCCTCAAGACAGCAAACACATCCTCCTCTGTAATCTGTATAGAGTTCATGATCTCACCGCTGTTTTGCCTCAAACTAAAGAATTTGTATGTCTCTCGGGTAAATGTAAATGAAAAAAATCCATTTAACATCTCCCCCACCTTTTTCAGCTTCATGCATAAAGGTCCACTCAGAACTTCAAGAGAACCAATTTAGTCCGTTGGTATATTTGTTCTTCTAAATATATTTTATGAAGAATTTGGGGTTCTCTTTTTCCTTTTCTGCTAAAGCAAACTCATTCGGTACTTTAGCCCTCTTGATTTCCTCCTTTAGTAACTCTTGCATTACTTGTACTCATCAAATATCTCATTTGATCCTTCAAGCCTATACTTGCGATGCGCTCAGGGCCTTGATATCCCGACACAAAGATACTCTTGCCTCTTATTCCGTCAGGAATATTCGAACTCTTGTGCTAATTTATGCATTTGAGCTCTGTACTCCCAAAATATCAGTTTTGGAGGCCCTACATTTACCAAGCACATCTGTACCAGAAAACAACCAGTCCCAATCCACTGTCGTCAGATCTTTTCTGGTACCACTAAAATTGGCCTTTCTCCGATTTAGAATATTAACCCAAGGACCAGACCCATCCTTTTCCATAATGATCATTAAACTAATGGCATTATGATCAGCAGATCCAAAGTTTTCCCGTGCACACACCTCTGTCGCTTGCCCTGTCTTGCTCTCTAATAGGAATTCGGGAATGCACTCTCTCCAGTTCGGACCTGAATATATTGATTACAGAAACTTCCCTGGACACATTTGACCCACACTATCCAATCCAGCCCTTTAACTCGGTGTGCCAGTCAGTAAATGGAAAGTTAATTATCTACCATCAGAATCTTGTCTTTCTTGTTTCTATGATCTCCCTGCACATTTGTTCCTCAAAATCCCATTGACTATTGGGTGCTCTACAATATAATCCCACTGACGTGGTCAACCCTTTCTTGTTCCATAGTTTCACTCATGTAGTCTCATTGGACGAGCTATCCAGTTTGTCCTGTCTGAGCAATGTAGTGACATTTTCTCTGACTAGTTAACCACCCTTCCATCTGTAATCCCTCCAGCTCCATCGAGTCGTTTATAACGCAAGGGAACAAGGAAAGATGAGCTGCCCATCCTGCACCTCCTCCAACCAAATCACATTAATGGTTACAATGCTGTAACTCAATGTGCTGATCCATGCGCTAGGATGATCTGTCTTTCCTACAGTACTCCTTGCATTGAAATAATATGCATTTTGGAACAAAAAAGTTTCACGATACTCATCCTTTAGTCTCCTGACTTTGTATGTCGCCTTAACAACATCTTTCCCACACAACCACTCCACTATCCACTTTGGTTCCTCATCCCCCTGCTACTTAAGTTTAACACCTCCCCCCTCCCCATGCAGCGCTAGCAACCCTTCCCGCCAGGGTATCAGTCCCCTTCCAATTCGGGTGCAAAACGATCACGTATGTCCAAACTCCAGCCCAATCATCCGAACATCTGAAGCCCTCAGTCATGCACCATCTCATCAGCCTCACGTTAAACTGTATTATCGTCCTATTTCAGGCCTCACTAGCACGAGGTACGGGTAGCAATCCCGAGAACACAACACTGGAGATCCTGCACTTCAGCTTAACATATAACTCCATGAACTCACTTTGCAGGACCTCATCACACTCCCTACTCCCCGCGCCCTTACAAAAGTTTCGGACTCGATGCGAGATATCACTGGCCGTGACAACGCACCATCCAGAAATCTTGTTCTCCTCAAAAGAATCTCCTGTCTTTTCTACTAACCATTGAATTCCCCTGTAAGTGAAATTCTCTCTTCTCATCCCTTCTGAGTCACAAAACGATACTCAGTGCCAGAGACATAATCGCCGTGGCTTTTCTCTGTTAGGTCATACCCCGCAACTGTAAGCCTTGTACCTGTTATAGAGGGTATACTGCAGTGGCTGTCTATCTCCTTCCAACCCATCACCCCTCCCCCCTTCGCTGATGGTGACTCAGTTACCTGTGTCCTACGCCTTGGGTATAGCTCCCTCCCATTATAGCCTGTAAGTCAACCTCTCAGCTTCCTGAATCATCCCGGGTTCATCCAGCTCCAGCTCCAATTCCTGAGCACAGTCTGTAAGAAGCTGCAGCGGGATGCAAATCCTGAAGGTGTAGTTCTCGGGGACACTGGAGGTCTCCCTGTCTTGCTACACCCCGTATAAAGAGCATTTCGCTATCCTGCCTGGTATTCTCACTGTTCTAACCATGAAAAGGAAGGGAAATTACTATCTAAAATCTACCTCCGCCTCTCCTCACTGAAATCTCTCCAGAACAAAGCCTCAAATCCCCACTCTACTTCTGTGTGCCATACTCTGCCAGAGCCTCGGCCCCACGTCTTTCTCACTGCGCCCATTTTTTTTTACGAGACCGAGTTGTGAACTCGACACGGATGGAAAGCGTGTCCGGGAGCGGCCCGAATGGATTCAAACTCGGGAACCTTCGCTCCGGTGTCCAGCGCTGATGTCACTGTGCCACCAGCCGGAGAAACGCTATGTGTGCTCTGCTTAAAACTCGCCGTGGATAATTACCCCGCAATCTGTAGCATGCAGGGTCTCCCGAATGATGCTGCTCGCTTCTGTTAAGGTCTTTCTCCGACTATGAATACTTCAATGGCTGTTAGTGATCTGTGGCGAGCGGAATGTGCTGGGTCAGTCCATGCTCAGGGTAGATTTGTGCCCATCCCTCCACTCATCAATATATTCCCCATTGTTCATTACAGAGCGTGACTGAGCTCGCGGAGAAGGGAAACCGAGCGGGCGCTTCCAAACTCCTCCTGGATCTGGTGATGGAGAAGGGCTCCGGGGCCCGGAAGGTGATGTGGGAATCCTTTGTGAAACGACATCACCATTTACCGAAGCTGAGCAGAATATTGAATGAAATACGGGAGCGAGGTACGGTGAACAATAAACTGTGTGTTATAGATGTAAATGCTGATGAATTTACAGTATTACACAGAACAGGCTTCATGCAGGTTAATCTGTTTGAACAGGTGACGGCCAGTTCGCCTACATGGACACTGAGCGGGATTTATCTGAAGTGCCCAAACATCTGATAGGTAAGTGATGGAATGGAAATCTCAAAGAATTTATTTCACTCTGAGAGTCTGAATACCTGTCTTTAGAGGCGTGTTTAGAGACGGTGAGAAACGGGGAGACAGGTTTTTGTTGCTGTGTCTGGAGAACAGGAAGCAATTTGCATTTGTCACAAAACCCGGCACCTTCCCGGTCTCGGGCTCTGTACCCAGTGGCCTCTATGAGTTTGATAAACAGACATTCCCGTCGGTCAGAGAGGAAGCCTCGGTGTTCCCCTTTCCATCGGTCCGAATATCTGGAAATTTGACAAAACTGAAACCAAACCATTCCAATTAGAACATCCAACTTCAGCAAGGGAAATCTCACACCTCCGATCCAAAGTGGAGCCGAGATTTGTTGTTATTACTCCATAAGATATGGGAGCAGAATTAGGCCGTTCATCCCATCAGTTTTCTCCGCCATTCCATCACGGCTGATCCGGGATCCCACTCATCTCCATACCCCTGCCTTCTCAATTATCCTTTGATGTCCTAACCGATCGGGAACTTCTGCCTTAAATATACCCATGGACTTGGACTCCACTTCAGTGCGTGACAGAGCCTTCCAGAGATTCTTTACTCTCTGGCTCAAGAAATCCTCCTTAGCTGTTGTAAAGGAACGCCCCTCAATTTTGAGGCTGTGCCCCCTTGTTCAGGATGCACCCACCAGGGGAAATATGCTACTACATCCACCATATCTGGTCCTTTCAACATTCGGTAGGTTTCAAATAGATTCCCTCGCAGTCCTCAAAATTCCAGTGAGTACAGGCTCAAATTGCCAAAACACGCCTCATGTGTTAACCCCTTCATTATTGGATTCATCCTCTTGAATCTCCTCTGGACTCTCTTTAATGACCACACATCTTTTCAAAGGTGGGGGACGCAAAACTATTGACAATACTCAAAGTGCGGCCTGACTACAGTCTTGTAAAGGCTCAGCATTTTCTCCTTGCGTTTATATTCGGTTCTTTTTTAAATGCATGGCGACGTTGCATTTGCCGCCTTTACCACAGACTGCACCTTTAAATTAATCTTTTGGGAGTCTTGCTTGAGGCTCCGAAGTCCCTCTGCATCTCTGATGCTTGGACCTTCTTCCCATTTAGACAATAGTCTGCTCCTTTTAACAAAATGTATTATCATGCATTTCCAACACTGTATTCCATCTGCCACTTTTTTGCCCATTCTTCCAATTTGTCTCAGTCCTGTTGCAATTGCTCTACCTACTCCTCCACCTATCTTTGTATCATCCAAAATCATTGCCACAAATACATTCATTCCGTCATCTAAATCATTGACAAACAATCTGAAAGTCAGAGGTCCAAATACTGATCCCTGCGGAGCACCACCAGTCACTGGCAGCCAATCAGAAAAGCCCCTTTTTCCCACTCTACCCTCTCTTCCGATCCAACTCCTGTTGATTGATTTTCTTATTCCCCGTGCATATTGAAGTCCCCTATTGCAAATGCAACATTACCTTTATTACATGCCTTTTCTAGCTCCCTTTGCAATCTTTTGCTGCTATTTTCAGGCCAATATAAGCTTTTTCTCTAACCCGCCCACAAAGATTCAACATTCTCTGACCCTATGACACCTCTTTCTAAAGATGTGATTCCATCTCGAACCAGCACAGCCACACCACCACCGCCTATGCCTTCCTGCCTGTCCTTTCAATAAGACGTTTATCCTTTAACGATAAGCTCCCAGCTATGGTCTTCTCTGAGCCACGACTCAGAGATGCCCACAACATCAGACCGACCAATCTCTGATTGCACCAAGAGTTCGTCCACCTTATTCTGAATGCTGCGTGCATTTAAATACAATGCGTTCAGTTCTCCATCTGCGCCCTTTTGAATGTTGTCCATATGATACAATTTAACGTCTTGCTCTGTCTGTATTTGAACCCAATCATTGGCTTGTCCTTCCTTACGTTCATGTTACACCCATCATCTACTTGTTAACCTTCTGGTCCATCCACAGCTCTATCGTCCCAGTTCCAGACCCCCTGCCATTTTAGGTTAAAACACTCCCAACAGTTCCAGTAAATCTGCTTGAAAAAATATTGGTCCCCATCGGATTTATGTGCAATCCGTCCCTTTAGTACAGGTCCTACCTGCCTCGGAAGTGGTCCCAATTATCCAGAAATCTGAATAACCGCCCCCTGCTCCGAATCTTCAGCCACACATTTCTCTGCCACCTCATTCTATTCCTATTGCCACTGTCGGGTGGCACAGGCAGCAATCCTGAGATCACTACTTTTGACGTCCTGCTTCTCAGCTTTTTTCCTAACTCGCCGTGTTCAGTTTTCCAGACCTCCTCCCTTTTCTCTTCCTATACCGTTGGTACCAAGTTGGCCACAACTTCTGGCTGCTCAAAGTCCCTTCTCAGGATAATGTGGACGCGTCCAGAAACATTTCGGACGATGACACCTGAGAGGCAAAGCACCATCGGTGTCCACAGAATCACAGAAACTTTAGAGTTCCCCATCCTCTTCAGTTTCCTGCTCTTCCGCGCATTATCAGCGAATTGCCGGAGTTCATGTACCGGCTCCTCGGAGAATAAGAGACTGTAGACCAGTGCGGGGTGTGTTACATCGTGACTGGCTCAGCCTGGGAAAGGAAACAGAAATTATGTTCCTTTTCTGTGGCTCAGTGCTGACAGCTTGATCCTAAAGGAGTGTCAAGAACATGGGGTCCATTGTGAGAAAAGTAAAAGTCAGTAGAGCAAGTAAATGCCCCCCTCACCCCCCACTGTTACCCTCTGCAGGGTTGCACAGTTCAGCAGAAGCTGAGCAGTGAAAGCAGTGAAACCACCCGCTCCACACAACACTCTCCTCTCCAGAATCACGTGTGCACTTGGTGCTCGCTGGAACACCGGGGAATCTGCAAACTACCAACAGAGGGGAGAGTGGAGACTTTAACAGCGAATCTGAATCAGAGCAGAATTGTTTCTGGGCCGTCGTTCATTTTCAGACACTCTTTTCTCTGATCTCCAAATTTCACCCAAACACTGTCTTTAACAAGTGGTTTTTTTTATTAAAGGAAATATGTTCTTAGGCCCATGTTCATCAGATCAGGCATTGACAACCTATTTCTGTCCGTCATAAGATGTTCGAAGGAAACACATGGAGACTCTGCGGACACAGACTGAAAAACTGAGAGTGAACACGTTCCTGATGACGGAGAAGGTGAAGGTTTTCCAGCTGGCTGATCGATACGCTGAGCTCACGGTCATTTCTACTGTTCGAGATCGGAGGCTGGTGGAACATGAGCTGCTGGCAAGAGGCAGAGACCACGAGGAGTGGAGAGAAAAACATCTCCGCGGAGAGCTGGAAAAAATCCAGACTGATCAGTTATTCAAGAGGAGTTTTGTTCAAAAATTGAAGAGATCTGCCTTTGGAAACAAATCCGGGATGTCAGCAGCAGTGGCCGGAGTCCCGGGAATCGGGAAAACAACAATGGTACAAAAGATTGTTTATGACTGGGCCGCGGGGAAGATATACCAACAATTCCAGTTTGTCTTCAGTTTCAAATTCCGGGATATAAATGTCATTAACTGCAGAATAAACCTGAAAGAACTGATTCTGCATCAGTATCCCTACTTTGGGAATATCCTGGGAGATATCTGGAAACACACAGAGGGATTGCTTTTCATATTCGATGGATTGGATGAATTCAAGGACACAATCAATTTTGTTGATGATCAGAGAGACAAAGAATCACAGTACATAGACCCTGAATTCAAATGCAAGGTGTCTGATATTGTATACAGTTTAATCCAGGGCAAGCTGCTACCAGGGTGTTCAGTGCTGGTGACCACCCGCCCCAAGGCGTTAGGTTTATTGGAAAAGGCAGAGATCGGTGTCTGGGCTGAAATCCTGGGATTTGTTGGTGAGGAACGGAAAGAATATTTCATCAGGTATTTTAAACATCAGACGGTGGCGGAAGCTGTTTTCAAACACATGAAGGAGAACGAGATCCTGTACACCATGAGCTACAACCCCTCCTACTGCTGGATCCTCGCTCTGGCACTGGGCCCCTTCTTCACACAAAGAGTCAGGGACCCACAGCGAGTTCCCAAGACCATCACCCAACTGTACTCCTACTATATTTACAACATCCTAAAAAATCACAGCCGTGAGATTGAGAACCCCCGTGATGTGTTACTCAGGGTTGGTCAGATGGCCTTCAGAGGAGTGTCTGAGAAGAAGATTGTGTTTACAGATGGAGATTTGATCAACTACAATCTGCAGCCTTCCCAGTTCCTGACCGGGTTCCTGATGGAGCTTTTGGAGAGAGAGGATTCTGCCTGGAGCGTGGTGTACACATACCCACACCTCACCATCCAAGAGTTTGTAGCTGCAGTCGCACAGTTCCTGAATCCACATCCCGGGGATATCCTGAAATTCCTCACTGAAGCCCACAACACAACAGACGGGCGATTTGAGATATTTCTCCGTTTTGTTGCCGGTCTCTCCTCTCCAATGACAGCCCGGGGCCTGGAGGAGTTTCTGGGTCCATTTCCTCATCAAACAACCTGCCGGGTGATTGACTGGGTGAAGGAGGAGGTTAAACACCAGAGCAGAAACACGGGGAGTGAAGCTGGTAAAAGGAGCCTCCTGAACACATTGCACTATCTGTTTGAATCTCAGAATCGTGGGCTGGCTCAGGCCGCACTGGAATCTGTGGAAACACTTTCATTCAGTGGAATGACACTGACCCCGACTGACTGCGCGGTCCTGTCTCATGTCATCGGACTCTGTGATACAATAAAACATCTTGACCTAGAGAGCTGCCACATTCAGTGTGAAGGAATCCAGCGGCTGGGACCTGGGCTGCACAAGTGCCAGGAGTTGTGGTAACTTGATTTATCTCTCACTCTGAACTGTGAAACTGTTCCATTGTGTTGTTTCAATGTAAAGGTATTTGGGTAAAACTGTAATAAATCAGATTATGAACATTCGTGCCAAATGCCCAGGGGATCGGTCATTAATTCCCCAAGGACGGGAGGGTTCTGTGGTTCCTTATGAAGGGATGTTGGAGACTTCATCAGATCGGTAAACAACGGCCATTGGTTTAAAGGTAGTAAATCACAGGAATGGCCGTGTTTCTCGCTGCCTGTGACGCGTCCATTGACAATTTTCCTTCTCACTGTTACTGACACCCAGACCGACATTGACTGCAGCAGGTGGGTCAGAGATTCACACCCCCTTCCCGGTGACGGACAAGAGACCGTCAGCAGCCTGTCCCAGTGAGAAGGAAAGAAATACCATTGGGAGATTGTCCTCCCCTGCCCTTCCCCGTGTGTGGCAATCATTATCAGTCCACCTGTGTGACTCTGCTCACTACCAGATACCCAGACCCAATGGGCGCATCTCCTCTCCTGATTGTTGGCCTCAGGTCAGACCCAACACTCCCGTACAATCTATTTCTGGATCATCTCATCTTATTGAATTATCTTTTCCCATCAGTATACTGTTGTGGGATTTCTCATCCCCATTACCCTTCCTCCTGAGAGACCGCTCTTCCTCATTCCCCATCCTCCTGTGGGATCTCAAATCCTCATTCCCCTTCCTCCTATGGGAACTCTCTTCCCCATCCCATTTCTCCTGCAGTTTCTGTCTTCATATCCCTATTCCTCAGGTTGTGTCTCTTCCACCATCTCCCATCGACACTTTCCCATTCACAAATCTTCCTCACTGTGGTACTTTCTCCCATCCTTCATCCCTGCCCCTCCAAACCCTCTCACGTCAGGGACACTTTTCTAACCATCGGGGAATTGGACAGAATTTGTGGAGATTACTGGGTCACACCGACAGACTAAATTACTGACATTCGGTAAATACGCTGGAGCTGGACAGTGAGGGACATTGACAGTGATGGGAACTCCAATCAGTGATTTACTGAAGGGTTTAATGCTTTCTGAAATATCCGAGTGAGAGAAGTTCCCTCAGACCCACGGTTTGAATCACTTTGTTCATCAATCTGTCTGTTTGTGTTTAGGCTTATGTACAATGACCTGGGAGATTCAGGAGTGAAACTGGTGTCTGCCGCTCTGAGGAACCCAGAGTGTAAAATACAGAAACTGGGGTAAGTACCAGATTGTGGGAGATTGTGTTTACAGTCACTGGGTGTCTGACACTGAACATTAATGTTATCAGTAATTGTGTTACTGATAAACACTGGGGATTTGTACTGTCTCCTGTCTCTCTGTGTCCTTCACCCTCACTCTCTCTCATCTCCAGGCTGAACAGTATCGGCCTCACAGACTCCGGTGTCGGGGATCTCGCCTCCGCTCTCAGTACAAACCCATCACTGGCAGAGCTGGACCTGAGTCATAATAACCTGGCAGATTCAGGAGTAAAACTGGTGTCAGCGGCTCTGAGGAACCCGGAGTGTAAAATACAGAAACTGGGGTAAGTACCAGACTGTGGGAGATTGTGTTTACAGTCACTGGGTGTCTGACACTGAAGATTAATGTGATCAGTAATTGTGTTACTGATAAACACTGGGGATTTGTACCGTCTCCTATCTCTCTGTGTCCTTCACCCTCACTCTCTCTCATCTCCAGGCTGTGGTGTGTCGGTCTCACAGATTCTGGTGCCGAGGATCTCGTCTCCGCTCTCACTACAAACCCATCACTGATGGGTCTGGACCTGGAATCAAACTCGCTGACAGACCGATCTGTCCCCGCTATCCGCCGCCTCATACTGACCCTCCTGAGTCTGGGGTGGATCGGGTGAGTGTTTGTGTTAATGTTCAATGTGATAAAGTATCAGCGGATCCGCGGGTTTTCTGGTGATATTTGTCTATGAGTGTTGTTGAAACATTAACCCCAGTCCCCTGTTACTGACACTGTCGTGTAATCTGTTTATTTCATCTTTATTCTCCCATCTGTTTCAGGTTGACAGGGAATCGATTCAGTGAGACTGGGAGGAAGGAACTGAGATCTCTGCAGGAACCCAGACATGGACTGAGAGTGGATCTGAGAACATCCTGAATGTGTGAACATCCCCGCCCGCGGGAAGAGGAGATTTTGCCGATTTCCGCCCACCCCTTTAACATCACCCTCCCCTTTAACACCCGCCCGCCCCTTTAACTCCCGCACTTACCTTTCCTAGACGCGCTGCAGGTGTAACTCCCAACGGTTTTAACGGAACTGGCTCCTGTCTCGCAATGTGTGTCAATCGTTGTGCTCCTGTAGTGACGTATTTACACCTACTGTCCAGCAGCGCAGCTTCTGCCGGATGTTTGTGTATGACACCCCCGACGTGAGACCCCGGGGAATTACCCAGACAGGAAGAGCCCAGGGGCCGGGGCTCAGTCTGGAACACCGGTGACCCGGGGTGGGGGGGATTATCCCGGGAGAGAATCCTTTATCTCCATTTGCTGAGGACGGTGCATTCGGCAGTCTGGCCGAAATAATGATGTTAAATTGACAAATCCCTCCGCAGTGATATTGGATCTGCAGCGATCATGGACACGGTCCTGAAGTGTGATTTTATAATCATCGGTTCCCCGATGCAGTGTGACGGTGAGAAACGGGACTGATTATTCAAACTGTCACTCGTTGTCGCCGGTCAGTTAATTGTGTGTGACTGAGAGTGAGTCGGGAGCAGCTTATTTATTCCCGCACGTCAGCAGCTCACACATTGTTTAATTTACATTTGTAAATTTACTCACACCCAGGACCAGACACAGAGTGAATTTCCTTCCACACCGTTCCATCACACACTTGCAATGCCAAACCCACAGTGAAGCTCCGTCAGCACCATTCCATCACTCAATTAATCCCACCCTGCAAAATCTCATTTCAGGGAAGCAGGCACCATCAATATGCGGGAGACTCCCGGAACTCCCGGGAGAGGTGCGATATCTGCAATATTGTAGCTCCTTTGCGGCTAGCCAGCTAGTTTAAATAACATTTGCTATGCTAATGAACGAATGACACCCGTTAAACTCACCTCAACAGTGATTTAACCCCCCATGGGCAATAGAAATGTCACTGTTGCAAACAGTGCAGCGAGCAACACTGTCATTATTCTTGACCCCTATTAGGCAGGGGTACACCAGTGTAGTCTGGGGTGAAGCACGTTTTGTATTTTCTTTTTTTTTATTCTCTGCCATGGAGCGCTACCTCTCCCTCTCCTTCCTCCTCTCCCCCTCTCCCTCTCACACATTGTTTAATTTACATTTGCATGATGAAATCAATAAACCGTTGTAACTTCCTGTCCTGGTGCCGGACTCGAGTTTTATTTGAGGTTTCTGCTGCCCCCCGCACCCTGTGCACTGCAACAGTGGGTCGGAGCTCCTCACACTGACACAGTCGCGTCTCAGCTCCAGGCTGAGGGAGGTCGGACTGGCAGAGTCTGGGTGCCCAGTATCTCATCTCCACCCAGCCCACTTCCGAGCTAAATGACCCTTCGTAGTACGAGAGGGATGGGGATGAAACACGGGGTGAAGCTCCCACCGAATACTCCCATCACACACTCCCGGGGTCAGACACAGTGAAGCTCCCTCCGCAACATCCCATCACACACTCCCGGGGTCAGGTACAGAGTGAATCTCCCTCCACACCGTCCCATCACACACTCCCGTGGTCAGACACAGAGTGAATCTACCTCCATACCGTCCCATCACACATTCCCGTGGTCAGACACAGAGTGAAGTTCCCTTTGCACCGTCCCATCACTCACTTCCGGGGTCAGTCACAGAGTGAAGTTCCCTTTGCACCGTCCCATCACACACTCCCGGGTGAGACACAGAGTTAATCTCCCTCCACACCGTCCCATCACACACTCCCGGGTGAGACACAGAGTTAATCTCCCTCCACACCGTCCCATCACACACTCCCGGGGTCAGGTACAGAGTGAGTCTCCCTCCACACCGTCCCATAACACACTCCCGGGGTCAGACACAGAGTGAATCTCCCTCCGCACCGTCCCATCACACACTCCCGTGGTCAGACACAGAGTGAAGTTCCCTTTGCACCGTCCCACCACTCACTTCCGGGGTCAGTCACAGAGTGAAGTTCCCTTTGCACCGTCCCATCACACACTCCCGGGGTCAGGTACAGAGTAAATCTCCCTCCACACCGTCCCATAACACACTCCCGGGGTCAGACACAGAGTGAATTTCCCTCCACACCGTCCCATCACACACTCCCGTGGTCAGACACAGAGTGAATCTACCTCCATACCGTCCCATCACACACTCCCGTGGTCAGACACAGAGTGAAGTTCCCTTTGCACCGTCCCATCATACACTCCCGGGTGAGACACAGAGTTAATCTCCCTCCACACCGTCCCATCACACACTCCCGGGTGAGACACAGAGTTAATCTCCCTCCACACCGTCCCATCACACACTCCCGGGGTCAGGTACAGAGTGAATCTCCCTCCACACCGTCCCATAACACACTCCCGGGGTCAGACACAGAGTGAATTTCCCTCCACACCGTCCCATCACACACTCCCGTGGTCAGGCACAGACTGAAGCTCCCTCCACACCGTCCCATCACACACTCCCGGGGCCAGACGCAGCGTGGAGGTTTTCTGAATGCGCTGCGAGAAATTGAGGGAAAATTGCTGTGTTAACGTCGTGAGATACTTTAGAGATACGGGTCCGGTTGCTTTTCAGCCACCGGGTATGAAGCGTTCGACCCAGCGGGCGTGGGCAGTGTACCGCAGTTGTGACGACTGAAGGTTTAAAATGGAGTGAAGAAACTTCGATTTATCAAAGTTCAGGGAACCCGCCCCCCACCACTTCATCATTTCCCTCTTTGGACATGTTCGGAGTCGGTAGTCGGGACGAGAACTGGGCTCCAAAGACACGGTGCCGCTTAGCGGGCGTCGGGCGACAGTCCACAGATCATATCGGTGTACTGAGGAGTCGAATATTAAACCAAATCTATTCTCAATCTTGTACTTTTGCTGATATTCTATGTGGGTTCGTTGACGCATGCATGAAACCGCGGCGTCACCGGGGTAGAGATGATGGTGGAGTGAGAAAGTGGGCCTCGGGACTCCTATCACGTGATTGTGAACATGTGCGCGCTTACTGTGTGTGAGTCTTGGTAACGTGTGTTCGCACCGTGACCCCGTAGTAACGCTGTCTCGTCTGTCTGTATTCATGAGTGTCCATATTTGGACAAATGACGATTAAAACTGAATTGAATTGATGTGGTTTTAGAATGAAAGGGGGAAGAGAAGTGAGAATGAAGGAAATGGGGTGAGAAGACTGAGACGGGGAAAGGCGAAGTCGAGTAGGGAGAGCAGAGTAAGAGAGGATGGAGGAACGAGGCTGAGGGATAGGAGGCTATACGGAGTTGTTGGAGTCGGCTGTGAGGACGGTGAGGGGTATGGAGAAAGGGAGAGCCGAAGTAGTCGAGTGCACTGAGAGAGTGGAGCGAAGAAGAGTGTGAGGGAGTTGAACACATCCAAACAAGATGCTTTTGGAATTTCCATTCCCTCTGTGGCATTATAGGATCAGCTGGTTCACACAAGAATATTAAAATACACAATAAAAGATCAGCAAGACGACAAAAGGAGAAAATGGCAAGAGAATACAGAAACTATCCAACACGTCACAGGAATGTCTGCAGAAAGCCTGTTTCTGAAGGTGACTGGCATTACTTTGTGTGAAAAGCTCGTTTCCTCCCCATTTACCCGGGTGCCTGATGGGATGGCAGAGTAACAAAAAGGTTAATGACTTCTCAATTACCAAAAACTTTCCGACTAATCTAGTCGTGTTTATATAAATATTATTGTGCCAGCCTAATTATTTAATACTATTATGTAGTGACGCTAAGGTGGAAACAGTTGTAAATGCTACCAGCGGTACAATGTATACCCTGTTCATACCATAGTCTGTCAATTTTCTCCTTTAAGTCAGGATATTCCTCCTGTTTTCACTCCTGGATTTCCGAATGTTGTGTATATTGGGAATGGATCCATTAATGAAGTTGTTCTTGCTTGTTTGTCCTGTAATATTCTATCGGGATGGTTATTATCGATATGACTCCTGGCAACATCTTTGTAAATCTTCTCTGCGCTCCTTCCAGTTCAACCACCTTTTTAGCTATTACAGATTGCCAAACCCGTACACATTATTCCATGTGCAGCCTCACCAATGACTCCAATTTAATGTCCCAGTTCCAAAACTCATTTAGGAACCACTATTTGTATTAGACAGGCTAAATTGGTTATAACACCATTGTTATGTTTTATAGCTCCAAATCAGAAAACTAATTAAAGGAAGCTGGGCGATGACTCGTGTATGTTTACTTTTGTTTTTACCTTAAGCAATGTGTGCCATTCACACACTTGGTACATACAACTATAATGAATTATTTAAACAAGGACTGTTTAATTAAACAATATATTCACAATATTAATCAAGTATTACTGAAATATTAAATTCACAACACTCCTCCCTGCTTTGCTATGAATTCCAACTCAACATCACAATGATGTATACAGTATACTATATAATTTAGCTACTATATAGATATCCATAGCACAGTGTATTTTAAATTGTCCCCATTCAGGCCTAACAATTTTAATCACTCTGGAGGATTTTTTTTTAAACTCTTATACTCTTATGCAGACATTCCCTGTGCAGGTGAACACATCAGGAAATTGATACAAACTCACTGGACACAGGTAAGCGAGACAGCTGAAAATAGGATGTATGTAAACGTAGAAGTTGTCTGCTCAATGCGTGTTGGCGGACGTGCCGATCCGATGTTGGATGCGAACAGTTAAATCTCACTTCGGTGTTGTCTACTCACTGCGAGCACGGAGCAGTCCCGAGCTGGTCTCCGGTGCGCTCAGTGTGAATTCCGCCCGTTCTCCTTGTGCCGGCAGTGTTTCCGCTCGGTGCTCCATTTCCTCTCCGTCACCGAGAAGCAACAGATATGTTGGTCACTTGACTGGTGAGCATTTACACTGGAGGGCGGGTTTTGTTATCGATAGACGCGTGGCGGTAACGGCAACGGGAATGTGGTGAAACATACAAACAGAAGGTGGTTTGAGTTTAATGACCGGTGGGAGGTGGAAATACAAACAGAAGGTGGTTTGAGTTTAATGACCGGTGGGAGGAGGAAATACAAACAGAAGGTGGTTTGAGTTTAATGACCGGTGGGAGGTGGAAATACAAACAGAAGGTGGTTTGAGTTTAATGACCGGTGGGAGGTGGAAATACAAACAGAAGGTGGTTTGAGTTTAATGACCGGTGGGAGGTGGAAATACAAACAGAAGGTGGTTTGAGTTTAATGACCGGTGGGAGGTGGAAATACAAACAGAAGGTGGTTTGAGTTTAATGACCGGTGGAAGCCGCCGGCTGCAGTTGCCGAAGAGCCTGTTCCGGATCTGGGTCTCGCTCGGGCTCTCAACCACTCTCGCAGCTGCCTCGTTCTCCGATGCCCGTCAGTTCTGTCGTGTCGAGATTGGAAAATAAAAACTGCGACCGCCTCTGGGAAGAACTTAGATAGTTTGTTTGTTAATCAGTTGAATATTTGACGTGAACAGATATTTCGCTGCGCTGATGAACTGCTCTCTGAACTTGGACTGAGTTACCCCATAAATAAATGTGTTTGTGCAGCAACTTAATATCATCAGCATGTATCCGGTGTGTTGAAATATGTATTCCGAATCGTTGTAATTATTCTGATCCAATCCAGCAATGGTGTAATAAAGGAATTCGGCAACTTTTACCGACCACAGGGCGATGAAGCTCCCGGAGATGGTGAAAAGTAAGATCACAGACCTCCTCCTGCTCTCCATCTCCGGGTCACTGCGGTTCTCCGCCTTGCTCTGACCCCTCAGCCCCTTACGGACGCGACTCGTCACTAAAATGTGTCTGATTGTCAGAGCGTTGAACAGTAATATTAACACGAACGGGAGTAATGGCGCTAGAACGGTAGAAAGCCAGCTGTATCCCACCCACCCAGGATCCGTATAGTAGCTCGATTTGCGAATGCAGCCCCAGGGTATATTGTCAATCACTTTCATTGGTCGATACATAAAGAAGTATGGCACATTTTTAAAAAAGAAAAGAACGCCGGTTGCTGTCAAAACTACAGCTGCAGTTTTCCCGGCGCAATATTTTGCTTTCAGCTTTTGGCAACAAATGGCGACAAAACGATCAAAATTAAAGGTGACAGTGAACCAGACAGAACAGTCTGTGGCTACCCTTAAGGGGACATAATTCACACTACATACGGGGGTTATGTCCAGAAACGTCCCGGGCAAATAATAATGAAAGACCCGCAATATAACCTGAAACACGATTGTCAGAAGATTCGCCGTTGCCATGGCAACCAGGTAGCACGTGGTGCAGGTGGACAGGCCGCACTTTCCGCGAGACAGGATCACAATCGCCACTAAATTCACTGGAGAAACAACAAAGAATGAGTGAATTACTGTCAATCGAAGTTTGCAGACAACGCATTTCTGGACTTTAACAGGTGTAAAGAGGGACTCGCAGGTGCCTCGTACAATTACATGCTGGGTGAATGGAAACACTACTCGGTCCTGGAAGAGGAGCAGGGTTCTGGAGTAGCCCCATGCAGCGAAGCCCCGCTCCCTCAGCTTCTGTCTCCCGTTCCCATGTCTTCGCCTCCTCCCCAACTCCCGTCGGTTCGCCTCTTTAAAATATAAAATTCTGCAACTGCGCTTGACCGTGACCAATTGCAACCAGGAAGTTCCATTTCCCGATTTTAATGATTTTGCCTGTATTTTGAACGTTAGTGCTTGAACCATCCAATTATCAAAGGAAAGCCAATTTATCTTTTGCAAAATATTTGCCTCTTTTAGAGGTTGCTGCAAAATCACTGCAGCATTATTCTAAATGCTGCGATGCTTATAGTTCCAGAGCAGAGTATCGCGTGTACCTTATCCCGTCTGACCTGCAACAGACACTGCTGGATTGGGTTTTAACTCCTTCTTCACGAGATGTATCGTAGGACGCGGAAACGAACCCTGGTGCACTAAAACGCACACAGACCATTATTTGAATTTTGCAATCTCACAATGGTTCGGAGTCTAACTCACAAGTGTTGTCTACCATTCTCCCCTGAACTTCACCGGCGATCTGTTTCCGTGATCCAGTCAAACTTGAAGCAATTGCTTAAAACACGGCTCAATACAATGAATCTGACTGTAAAGCATGTTACGCTATTGATATGGAATAACACCAAGTAGCCGGTAAAGGTGCCGGGCGAGCTGGATTATCGGAGTTTACTTTGACAGAGGCTTTGCATTGATAAATCACAACTGTCTGTCATGAATCCGCAAAATGGATCTATCTATTCTATCTTCCGCTCTGCAGCTGTTTCAATTGCCGGTTTATTTTCAGTCGAGGTCACGGATCAAACTTCAAGGGATCTTCTGAACGAACACGGAGCTTGTCACAATGTCTGCACCGCACTCTCTGATACACCGCCATCACAACGCTTTCGGTAACTCACCGAGTCCAAAGACCGCGCTCACAGAACAGCAAATGTTAGTTCGCCTCTGTTCTTACCAGGAACACCAATAAAGGCAATGATCAAGAAATATATCTTTCTCACACGGAAAAATGTTTCAAGCATGCTGTGTGAGATTCAGCCTGTCTTTCAACTGCTCGCGATCGCGCTGAAGAAACTCTGAGCTGTTGAATCTCCACCGTCATTCATTTATACTCGCTCCAGCACACTGAATATTCAATATTACACAAGGCTGACGTGTCTTCCAACAGTTGGGGTAAAAATACACATGATGTAATTCAAGTAAAATCCCAATTGTAATGAGCTATAGATAGCTTGACACGAAATTTCCAAATCTCAAAGACGATGTACGTTGGTGAATGTTTTGCGAAATGTCGTTGGCCTCATGGACGTGGCCACCATAGGCCAATGCTGTATTGTCATTGACTGCTCTGTTTCACTCTGAGAATTGCTTCGGTGATAGATCTTACAATAGAATTATATAAAACAGATTAAGTTGTTTGTATCTCCTTGTAATATAGTGAAGAGCCTTAAACTAATAGAATATAGTCAACGCACCAAACCGTTAAGCAAATGAATTCCACTCATGCAAAATGCCGGAGGAAATCAACAGGTCAGGCAGCATCTGTGGAAATATATCAACAGTCGTCGCTCCGGCCGAGACCCTTCTTCTCATTAATGAACGTGTCTTCGAGTGCCTTATCTCCACCGACAAAATATTCCAGTGGCGAACCGCTTCCATTTCTATCCCCATTCCCGGTCCGACATATCTATACCCTCCTCTTCTGCCACGATATGACCCTCTCAGATTGGAGGATTAACACTTTCTGTTCCGTCAAAGTAACCTCCAATCTTATGGCATGGACATGGATATCTCCATCTTCCGGTATTTCCTTCTCTCCCTTCCCTCTTCTGCATTTCTCCACTCTGGAATCTTACTCTTCTTCTCATCTGTCTATCACCCCTCCCCACTGATCCCCCTACTCATTCCCTTTCTCCCATGATCCACTCTCCTCTCCGATCAGATTCTTTCTTCTCAAACACTCTGCCTTTTCCGCTAATCACCTTCCAGCCTCTTATTTGGTCACCCGACTCCAAACACCTTGCTTCACCTATCATCTTCCGGCTTGACCTCCTCCCACTCTCCCAAACATTCTTATTCTGGCACCTTCCTCCATTTTTCACGAGTGCTGTTGCAGGTTTGGGCCCGAAACATCAAGGGCCGATTCATTTCCACAGTTCCTGCAGGACCGGCTGTGTTCTTCCAGCGTTGGTGCAGCCCTCCACATGGTAAACCAGCTCCAGTCAAGGTTCGCAACGGTCTGACGTAAAGCAATTAAATCACCGTACACACCGTCTTCGGATTGGTTAAAAATGCTTAAACCGACAGAGCATCTGCATCCATTACATTTTTTTTTTTTTACCAACAATGACAATTGTTTTGCAGATGCACAAAATTGGTAGCTTTGTTGACCATGAGGTAGGTAGCCGGATTAACATATTTGACGAACCGAACAGCGCTTTCATTGGAAATACTGTTTTGGACACTGTTGATGGGGACGACCTACCAGGGACAAGTTGCAGTGGTTGCGTCTCTGGCACCGAGACTGGACACTCAGCTTAGAAGGGAACGAGGGAAAAGAGGAGAGCAGTAGTGATAGGGGATTCGATAAATGGGGGTACAGATAAGAGGTTCTGTGAAAGGGATCGAGAATCCCTGCTGCCTCCCTGGTGCCAAGGCCCTCGATATCTCGGATCGAGTTCTCAGTATTCTCAGGAGGGCGGGTGAGCAGCTGGATGTCGTTGTCCATGTGGCGACCAATGACGTGGGTAGCAAGAGAGAGGAAGTCCTGAAAGGTGAGTTTAAGTAGTTAGGCGCCACGTTAAAGGACAGGACCTATAGGATAGCAATCTCAGGATTGCAACCAGTGCCACGTGCAGGTGGGTTTAGAAATAGCAAGATAGTGCGGATCAACACGTAGTTGAAGACATGGTGCAGGAGGGAGGGCTTCAGATTTATAGATAATTGGGCAGTTTTCCAAGGAAGGTGGAACCTGTACTGGCAAAACGTTTTACATCTGAACTGGAGGGGGAAAAATATTCTTGCAGGTCGGTTTGCTAGAGATGCTACAATGGATATAAACTAGATACAAGGGGAGAGCTAGAGGGAGGGGAACTAGAGTGTAGGAACAGATGTATGGGAGAAGGAAGAAAAAGAAGATTGTAAAGTTGTTGGCACCGTTAGTGATAAACAGAGAGTAAGAGGTGGAACATTTCTTCAATGCATTTAGTTTAATGCTAGGAGCATTGTAGGAAAGATGGATGAGCTTAGAGCATGGATTGATACTTGGAAATATGATGTTGTAGCTATTACTGAAACATGGTTGCAGGAAACGTGCGATTGGCAAATAAATATTCCTGGATTTCGTTGCTTCAGGTGTGATAGAATCGGACCGACAGGACGAGGAGGTATTGCATTGCTTGTAAGAGAAAATATTACAGCGGTGCTTTGGCAAAATAGATTAGAGGGCTCGTCTAGGGAGGCTATTTAGGTGGAATTAAGGAATGGGAGCGGAGTAGTCACACTTACAGGGGTGTATTATAGACCACCTAATGGAGAGCGAGAATTGGAGGAACTAATTTGTAAGGAGATAACAGATATTTGTAGAAAGCACAGGGCTGTGATTGTGGAAGATTTTAATTGTCCACATATAAACTGGGAACCCCGTACTGTAAAACGTTGGATGGTTTGGAGTTTGCAAAATGTGTGCCAGATACCTTTTTTGCAGTAATACATGGAGATATCAACTACAGAAGGGGCAGTGTTGTATCTCCCGTTCGGGAATGAGATACATCAGGAGACGGAGGTCGGTGTTGGGGAGCACTTCGGGTCCAGTGATCACAATGGCATTAGCTTCAATATAATTATGGAGAAGGATAGGACGGGACCTAGGGTTGAGGTTTTTGATTGGAGAAAGGCTAACTTTGAGGAGATGCAAAAGGACTTAGAAGGGGTGGACTGGGACGATTTGTTTCATGGGAAAGATGTAATAGAAAAATGGAGGTCATTTAAAATTGAAATTTTGAGGGAACAGAATCTTTATGTTCCTGTTAGGTTGAAAGGAAAGGTTAAAAGTTTGAGAGCCATGGTTTTCAACGGATATTGGAAACTTGGTTCGGAAAAAGAGAGATATCTACAATAAACATAGGCAGCATGGAGTAAATGTGGTGCTCAAGGAATATAAAGAATGTAAAAAGAAACTTAAGAAAGAAATTAGAAAAACTAAAAGAAGATACGAGGTTGCTTTGGCAAGCAAGGTGAAAATAAATCCAAAGGGTTTCTACCGTTATATTAACAGCAAAAGGATAGCGAGGGATAAAATTGTCCCTTAGATAATCAGAGTGGACAGCTATGTGTAGAGCCAAAAGGGATGGGGGAGATTTTGAACAATTTCTTTTCTTCGGTATTCACTAAGGAGGAGGATATTGAATTGTGTAAGGTAAGGGAAACAAGTTGGGAAGTTATGGAAACGATGATGATTAAAGAAGAGGAATTGTTGGCGCTTTTAAGGAATATAAAAGTGGATAAGTTTCCGGATCCTGACAGGATTTGCCTAGGACCTTGAGTGAAGTTAGTGTAGAAATAGCAGGTGCTCTTACAGAAGTATTTCACATGTCACTAGAAACGGAGATGGTGCCGGGGGATTGGCGTATTTCTCATATTGTTCCATTGTTTAACAAGAGTTCTAAGAGTAAACCTAGCAATTATCGGCCTGTACGTTTGACGTCAGTGGTGGGGAAATTAATGGAAAGTATTCTGAGAGATGGTATATATAATTATCTGGATAGACAGGATCTGATTAGGTACGATCAACATGGATTTGTGCGTGGAAGGTCATGTGGAGGTTTCTAGGAAAGTTGACGAGGGTATAGCAGTGGATGTTGTCTATACGGACTTTAGTATGGCCTTTGACAGGGTACCACAAGGAAGGTTAGTAAGGAAGGTTCCATCGTTAGGTATAAATATTGAAGTAGTAAAATGGATTCAACAGTGAATGGTTGGGAGATGCCAGAGAGTAGTGGTGGATAACTGTTTGTCACGTTGGAGGACGGTGACTAGTGGTGTGCCTGAGGGATCTGTACTGGGTCCAATGTTGTTTGTCATATACGTTAATGATCTGGATGACGGGGTGGTAATTTGGATTAGTACGTATGCAGATGATACAAAGATAGATGGCGTTGTGGATAATGAAGTAGGTTTTCAAAGCATGCAGAGAGATTTAGGCCAGTTAGAAGAGTGGGCTGAAATATGGCAGATGGGGTTTGATGCTGATAACCGCAAGGTGCTACATTTTGGTAGGACTAATCAAAGTAGGACATACATGGTAAATGGATGGGCGTTCGAGAATGCAACAGAATAGAGTCATCTAAGAATAATGGTGTATTTCTCACTGAATGTGGAATCTCATGTGGATAGGGTGGTGAAGAAAGCTTTTGATATGCTGGCCTTTATAAAGGAGAACATTGAGTATAGGAGTTGGGATGTAATGTTAAAATGGTACCAGGCTTTGGTAAGGCCAAATTTGGAGCATTATGTACAGTTTTAGTCACCGAAATATAGGAAGAATGTCAGCAAAATAGAGAGAGTACAGAGGAGATTTACTAGAATGTTACCTGAGTTTCAGCAACTAAGTTACAGAGAAAGGTTGAAGAAGTTCGGTCTTTATTCTTTGGTGCGTAGAACGTTGAGGGGGGACTTGATAGAGTTATTTAAGATTATGAGGGGGATAGATAGAGTTGACGTGGATAGGCTTTTCCCATTGAGAGTAGGGGAAATTCATACAAGAGGACATGAGCTGAGAGTTAGGGGGCAAAAGTTTAGGGGTAACACGAGGGGCAACTTCTTTACTCAGTGTGGTAGCTGTGTGGAACGAGCTTCCACCAGAAGTGGTATAGGCAGGTTCGGTATTGTCATATAAATTAAAATAGGATTGGCATATGGACAGGAAAGGAATGGAGGGTTATGGACTCAGTACAGGTCGGTGGGATTAGGTGAGCGGAAACGTTCGGCACGGACTAGAAGGGCCGAGCTGACCTGTTTCCGTGCTGTAATTGTTATATGTTTATATGGAAATATAAGACAATATTCTATATTCTTTTGATTGTTCGCAACGAAGTGCTTATGTATTGCATGGTCTGAACTGAATGGCGTAAAAGAAGACGCTTAAACTGTGACTAGATAGTCGTTGCAGTGATAAATTAATGGGTCGTGGGTGATGGTATTCAGTCCATCAGTTGTCACTGATTGGCAGATCAACATCAATATTGAAGTATGTGATAATTATTGTCCATGGGTGAGTAGTGTAAGGACATTCACAGTGTAACGGAGTTCTCGTGAGTACTGATTCAGAATCAGATTTAGATTTCTGTTTCTTATCAACGGTATGTGACGTTATTTTTTTTTAACTTAGCAGCAGCAGTTCAGTGCAATACATAACGTAACAAAGACAAATATTAATAATTATAAATAAAATAAAAAAATAATAATTATAAAAATGTAAGTCAGTTACGTATATTGAGTAGATTAAAACAAACGTGCAAGAACAGAAATACTGTATATTAAATAGAAAAGTGAGCTAGCACCCAGAGATCAAATGTCCATTTAGGAATCGGATGGCAGAGGGGAAGAAGCTGTTCCTGAATCGATGAGCGTGCGCCTTCAGGCTTCTGTACCTCCTACCTGACGGTCATACTGAGAAAAGGGCATGCCCTGTCTGCTGTTGGTCCTGAATAATGGACGCTGCCTTTCTGAGACGGACAAGGTAATGGAATTCCAACCATTAGTGAAGGCGGTGATGCGGATTGATAATGTTGTGTTTAATAGTTGACTTCACTGACGTGTATAGTTACATTGCTCGGGAGAAGGTTCTTGGGAAGCCGAAAGGTCTGAAACTAAAAAGGTCACCTGGACCAAATGATGTCCGTCTGAGAGTCCTGAAAGAGCTGGCTGAAGAGATTGTGGAGATTTAGTAATGATTTTTCAAGAATCAATGGATTCTGTAATGGTTCCGAAAGACTGAAAATTTGGAGATATCACTCCACTCTTCAAGGAGATAGAGAGGGAGAAGAACCGAAATTGTAGACCAGTTAGTCTGACCTCTCTGGTTGGGAAGATATTGGAGCCAGATGTTGAGGATGTGTTTTCAGTATCTTTGGGGTTCATGACAAAATTGGCCATTTTCAGCATGTTTTCCTGAAGGGAAATTCTTGTCTGACAAGTGTGCTGAAACCCTTTGAATTGATTGAAGAAATAACAAGGGAGATAGAGAACGGAGAATCGGCTGATGATGCGCACCTGTCGTTTCAGAAGTTCACATGAGGCTGCCTATCAAGTTATAAGCGCAAAATATTACAGGAAAGATTCTTGAATGAATAAAGCAGTGGCTGATTGGCTGGAGGCAAAATTAGTAATAAAGTAATAAAATAGAGTAATAAAAGGAACCTTCTCCGGTTTGATGCCGGTGACCAGTGGTGTTCCACAGGGATCTGTGTTGGGACTGATGCTTTTTATGTTGTATTACAATGACCTGGAATGCAGAATTGACGGCTCTATTGCAAAGTATGCCGATGATACCAAGGTAGTTGGAGGAACAGGTAGTTTTGAGGAAGTAGATAGACTACGATAGGACTTCGACAGATTACAGGAAAGGGCAAAAAGGAGACAGATGGAATACAGTGTAAGGAAGTGTATAGTCATGCACTTTGGAAAAAAAAATAAAAGGTAGAATATTTTCTAAATAGAAATTTTTAAAAAAGCAACAACGATGCACAAAGGGAATGGGAGTCCTTGTGCAGGATTATCTGATGGGTAACTTGCTGGGTGAGTCGGCGGTGAGGGAGACAAAGGCAATTTTAGCATTCATTTCAACAGAACTAGAATATAAAAGTTCGAACTTAATTTTGAGGCTTTATGAAGCACTGGTGAAGACTCACTTAGAATATTGTAAGCAGTTTTCGGCTACTTATATTAGAAAGGATGGGCTGACACAGCAGTGAATTTAAAGGTGGTTTACGGCACTGATTCCAGGATTGAATGTCTCGCAATGTAAAGAGATTTTGAGGGGTGATATAATTGCAACCTATCTAATGTCTCGATGGATGTGGAGAGGATGTGTCCTAAGGTGGGAGAGACTAGCACCATAGGAGGCAGTTAATAGAGGGGCGTCCTTTTGAAATGAAGATGATATTAGACGGAGAGTGGTGAATCTGTGGAATTCGTTGCTACAGGCAGCTGTGAAGGCAAAGTCCTTATGTTTATTTAAACAGAGGTTGATAGATTATTGACTGGTCTGGACATGAAGGGATACAGGGAGAAAGCAGGAGATTGGGGCCACGAGGAAAATTGGATCAGTCATGAGGAAATGGCGGAGCAGACTCTATGGGCCAAATAATCTAATTCTGCTCCTACGTCTTATGGTATTATGTTTCATACTCATCTTTCGGTTGTATTGTATCTTGCCGATCTGTTTCATATTCCACCAGCTCTATTGCCCTCACTTACCCTGTCCATAGACAAAGGAGAGACAATGGATGTTGTTTGCTTGGATTTTCAGATGGTCCGTAACAAGGACTTGTACCTGAGGCCGCTTAGCAAGATCACAGCTCGCGGTATTACACGAAAGGTACTAGTATCGATCGAGGATTGGTTTACTGGCAGGAGGCAAGGAGTCAGAACAATGTGAGCCTATTCTGTTTGCTGCCAGTAAATAGTGGTGTTCCGCTGTAGTAGGTATTGAAATCAACGATTTGTGTGAAGGACTTGATAACTTGGAGAAGAACTTTACCACTGATATGAAGGTAGGTGTCTGCAGAAGGACTGGGATGGACATGGAGAACAGGCGATGCAATGGCAGATGAAATGCAGGTGGAAGACTGAGTGGAGATTTGATAGATGTATACCAAATGACGAGGCGTAGAGACAGTGTAAATGCAATCGGGCTTTCTCCACTGATGTTGGGCGAGAATACCACTGGAGATCATGGGCGAAGGGTGAAATGTGAAATATTTAAGGGAAACATGGGGGTAAATTTCTTCACCCGGAGGGTGGTGAGAGTGTTGACAGTGCTGCCAACGCAAACGGTAATTGCGATTCCGATGTCAGCATTTAAGAGATGATTGGATAAGTACAAAAATCAGAGGGATGTGGATGGTCATGGTCCGGGTGCACGTCGATGGGAGCAGGCAGTGCAAATAATTCCTCACGGCCTGACGGACTGAGGACCCTGTTTCTGTGCAGTGGTTCCCTATGGCTGTCTGACTGTATGTCTGGGTTAGAGCGTTAGTGTCTCACAGCACCGACCAATCTAGAAAGTCGTTGATACTGTTCGATCCCTCTGTCTTTGCACACACTGAAGCACGGAGACTGAGTTAATGGATGGTTACAGCATGAGAAGACTGAAGCGCAGATGTGAGATGATAACGAGGGTGTCACACGACAGAAATACACGTTCACCCCTTCAGTAACGCGGTAAAGACAGTAGTTCCGGGCTGGAGGTGGGTGTGACAGTTGTCCCGGAACAGTTAACAAATCTGTTGCTTCATCCGTGGTAATGGGGATCATTCGCCCCGATACTATACAACAAAGGATCCATTTAATCCGAATCCTATCCTTGGTCAGAGATTGAAAGTGAGAATTCTTGGCAGTCGTTGGAGGCTTGGAGTTGTGGAGACATCATATTTTAATTGTGTTGAATATTAACTCGTGGACGATACGTTACTTTCTGCGTCTCTTTGTCTTGGAGTCGAAAGGCTTCATTAAAAGCCGTATGACTGCAATTACAGATGTTTGTTAACTATTGAACACATAACAGGAAGCCATTTTCTGCAATATTTTGAAAATATGAATGCATTGCCAATTTGAAATATAGCACGAGGTTTGGACATAAGTGAGTTCAATTGAAAGAGAGAGAGAAAGATTACGGCCATGAATGGCTTTATGTGAGGTGTGTGTTTCTATAGTTTGTGTTGGGGAGAATGATTGAATTGATCTTCTTTTTCACCATACACATGACAAAAAATTTGTGTCACCTTGCGAGATGTAATTTCCAAGAACTGATGCGAAATTCGGAGGCTGCGTATCTTTCCGAAATTCTATGAAGTGTTAGTGTACGTGAGCCTCAGCTCCCCACATCTCACTCTCCCAGGTTCTTCAGAACACGTGCTGAGGCCTTTTGCTTTGGAAGTTGTTTATTCTGTATTCTCCACTTGCCGGCTATGGTTTTGAAGGAAGAGAAGTACGAGCACGGATGTTTGCTTTGCTGTCAAAGCGTTATAAGTCTGTGTCGTTTTGTATGATTCATTTATCATTGATTTCAGAGGGAGATACGGACTCTACACCGGCCATGTGGATTCCGGGTTAAAGGGATCGAAATTTGCATCTACACCCGATACGATAGAACTACAATTAAGAGGTAAATTGGCATTAGGATAAAATGGTGTGTACTTGAACTGCGAATTTGGAATTGACATTTTGGAAGGCTGGTTCTTCTAAGGAGCAGCAGAAGCTGCTGCTCAACACTTTGGAACACTGGTTTGAAGTTGTAGGTTTCCATTGCAAAAGATTGTTTTGATGTCATTGTAGCATCTGCCCTGTAATATGTAAATGACAGGTCGGTTTAGATACCGTGGCGGTTCAGTCAATAGCTCAGAGATTTGCTTACATCCTTAGCCCTAATTCCACAAATTACCCAGCTGCTGCTCGGTGGTCAGATTAAATCGGATATTTCCCTCTGTAACTGCAGAGCCCAAATATAGTTAAAATATAATTTTAACCCTCCGTGCGGAACACGGATGCCCGCTGTCTTCCAAGCAGAATTCACTCTGTCTGCTACATCATCAGCCTTCTGTTAGTAAGCCGATTCTGAATCAATGCAGCCAGGTTTCCCTGGACCCGTTGCCTCCTCACTTTCTGAATGAGTCTATTATGGAGAACTGATCAAACGCCAGACCGAAATTAATGCACCCACATCGACTGATCTGATTCTTCTGCTTGTTTTATTTTCCAAAGAGTTCAATCTGGTTCGTAAAGGACAACATGCCACTCAAAAAGCCATGTTGACTCTCAGTAGTCTGGCTACATTTCTCCAACTATTCAGAAATTCCCTCCATAATAATCTTCTCCAATAGTTTATCCACTGCTGATATAAGTCTCACTGGTCTATAATTCGAAGGAGTATCCCATTTCGTCAACAAAGGTAATAGGATAACATCTGCCACCCTCACCTCAATCTTCCCCTCCAAAAGCGCAGCAATATCTTCGCTGTCTTTCTAAAATTACCTGGACTATATCCCTTCTGGCACCGGAGAATCATCTATCATAATGCTTTTCAATATCCAGCACATCCTCTTTCTTAGCGTCGGCAAGTTCGAGCATATCTGCCTGATGAATATGAATGTGTTCATATTCATCAATGTATTCAGTAAGGAGCTTCGCTGCCTTCTTGGACTCCAGACACATATTTTCCTCTTTTCCTTCTGACCAGCACAGACTCGCTCTAGTCATTCTCCTGTTCTTCACACTGCAACTCGCCAAGGACTTCTCAAGTCCCCTTCTATCTCCGCTCAGTCCATTTTAACATTCTCTCCTGTCTGCACTGTGATTCACCATAACCCTATCCGATCGCTTCTTACAAAATGTTAAGTTTCTTTCTTTCTTCCTCTTGACTCGTTCAAATTTTCTTGTCACCCAGGATTACGTTACGGTATCATCCTTTCCCTGCGTCACTGAGATAAGCCTATACTGAACCCCATGTCAATCTCCACATATCTGTTGCGTATTTCCCTGAGTGCATCATTTCCCAATGTACGTTCCCAAGTTCCTGCCAGGTAGCACCATAGTTCGCAGACCCCAAATTCCATGCTCCCTGGTCCTAACCCTGTGCAAGGTAAATATAGGGGAGTTCTGCCGTTTTGCTCTGACATGCAGACCCGCGGAGAGATTTGTCACCTGACCCGGTTCCTTTTCTAATAATAGATCCGGTAAGGACTGCTCGCTAGTCCGTCTTTCTTCTTACAGTGACATGAATCTTTCCTGGACACAACTGAGAAATTATGCCATACCTAAACCTTTAAACCTGGGGAGGTGCCAAAAAATATTAGGGAAGTTTCAATTACCCGTGCCAGTAACATGGTCGATGTACATGTTCCGCTCCCGATCGGTCCCTCGCTGTTCCCGTTGTGTGTGTGTGTGTGTGTTTTCTTCTGTTAATCTGGTGGGCGGCTATACAAAATACTCCAGATGGCCCTTCACGTTTCAGTGTTAGTCTCACAGTGTATTAACAAACGAACGCTCCACGTTGTCCTCCCTTTCTGCAGCTACGATATCATCCCTGGTTTCCTATTGCACTCACTTTACACTCTGTTACCCGACCCTGTCCATTTTTCAACACTTAAAACCCGGAAAGTCCTGAAGCTATTCCTGCCCTTGTGTCAGACGAGTGTCTGTGATAGTTTGGAACATACTTCAAACAACGTAACAATCACGCCAGCAGCATTGAAGTTTTGTATCGCTGCCTAATTGAACTGTATATAGTGAGAAATCTTACGCCAATTCTGCAATTTCCGGATGGCCAGGCATATGATTGTTTGAATTAATGACACATTTGCCAAACCTGTTCATTGTAATACGGTTTTATTTGAAAACTCCGCTGAATTGTCATTAGACACGCGCGTTATCTACACAGATGGCAATTTAATGTAAACACATACTTCATTCCATTCCTCAGCTCTTCTCTGAATTTCCTCTGTGTCAGTGTATAGATGCAAGTATTGGTGCACACACTGAACATTTGCAGCATGAACCCAAATTGTTGTAGGATGTATACCGGGGAGCTCAAATGTCTGTCCTCGTAAAAATAGTTTTCCAATTGCCATTTCAGGGAATGGGCTACAATGGGCATCCACAATAATATGAAATTAGCTGATATAGAAAACAACAAAATCATCGATTTTCTGCGTTTTTCCATCTCGGCATCTTTCTGATTGTTGCTGCTGTGCCGTAGCTTTCTGCGGACTCTATTTGCCACAACGATATGCCTTACAGTTAACCCGTTAAACACCAGGATTAAACCGATTGGTAGCAATGGTGTTAAAATACGGTCCAGTAATTGGTATCCTCTCCACACGGGTGATGTAGCGTATTCATATGTGACGGTGCACCGCCACGGCATGTTGTCAATGATGACGTATGGTTCAACGGCAAAGTAACCCGGGATACATTTCCCACAGCTCACTATAACCACCGTCACGATAACCACCGTTGCTGTTCTCTCGGTGCAGTATCGTTCCCGCAGCTTTTGGCAACATATTGCGATGAAGCGATCGAAGGTAAAACTGACCGTAAACCAAACAGAACAGTCTGTCATTACAGTCCGAAATACAATCGTCAGAGCGCATACAGGAGTGATGAGCAGGGATTTGGAATAAATGTAGATATTGTTGATCTGTTCCACTAAAGCAGCAACGATAACCACCATCAGATCCGCCGTTGCCATTCCAACCAGGTAACGGGTGATGCATTTGGAGAGTCCGCATTTTCCACGAGAAAGCATCACAATCGCCGTTAAATTAACTGCAAGAAATTTGGAAACTAAATAGAAATATGGTCAGCTCCCTGAATGCCCCCATTCTACCGATGCTGTGCAGGGTATGGTCTGTTTGGAAGTGGAAAGCGGGAATCCAGTGTGTGCGGTCTCCGCCGCTGCACTCCGGCTGGAGGACAATGACGGATGTGAGTGTCAGTGGATTGGCGACATTCCCACAGTTTAGAGCAAGGCATCCGAGTTCCACGACTCACGTACCGGTGAGCAGTCGATCGCTCCTGTAAACAACACCATGTCCATTATTAGAGGTGAAATAGTTGAAGGGATTGTTTGTAGCGGTGACAAAGTGGAGTCAAGGAGATATAAAGCACGAGTTCTCATTTACTGACTTACAGAAGAACAGACCTACGTGTCGGAAATAGACGGGACCGTCATTTAAATAAGCTGCCACGTTGTTATAAGGTCGAAGTGTCTACACTGATAGAGACTCGGACCTAGAAAAGCAGAGACCAGCATCACTTCAGAAAGCCAAGCGAGGTGAAATTATAAAACAACGACAATATCGACACTAACTTAATTAACAAAAGAAGAAAACACTGCGATCAAAGTATGGAAAATGAAAATAAAACAATCAGATTCCTGAATCCTCCATTCTGGAAACACGTTTCAGCAGACGGTAGCATCTGTGCTCAGTAACAGTGCGGATACCGCAGCAGAGTAACGACGGCACCATACATAAAGTAACCAGCTCCGGCATCTTACCGGGGACACCAACCGCTACAAGTGTGGGATAGAAAATGGCCGCGATGTAGTAAATCGCCGGATATCCCATATTCCGTCAGAAGCAGCGTTCAGTTGTACGGAACGTTTCAGCTGCTCAGATGGACTGGTGATCGGTTTAGCAGACTTTTATTGAGGTGAGAGCAATTGCACTGAGGCAATTAGCGTGGCGATCACGTCAGGGACATTACTGACAACCAAATGCACAAACACTTACATTAAACTATTTTTACTCACTCTGACCCGGCTCGTGAATTTGACTCCTCAAAGGAGTCTATTAATTTAAGGCGAAATAAAATGTTCTTTTTTTTCCCCTGTTATTTTCCATGGTACCTGGCTTCATCTATTTAAGTAGCGTATTTTATATCACTGTTACTTTAAAACAGGCATTCATCTTGAAGTCACTTCATTTTGTAATATTTCACCGTGCACGTTCGCTTCTGAAACTGAGGGAAGGAGTTTGTTCTGGCAGGTGAAATGGAGAGCACTTCTTTATTAAAGGGGAACTTTCGTTCGTTCATTCCAGTCATTCCCGCCGGTTTGAGTGATGGAAATCACAGTGACAGCTGACAGGTGTTACAATAAAATACACTGCACATATTCCTACAAGCACTTTAGAAGATCCACAGCGATATTCCAGACCTTTGATCAAAACGGGAGCGTGTCTTCAGGGAATTAGCGAGGTCTGTCGACAGTTTGAAGAACAGGTTTTCCAGTGAACACATTCAAATTCACCCTTCCAAAGTGAATCTCTCCGTAATGTTCCGGTGTTAGGGTCTGGTCCAGAGCCCGCATTCCGAGTCTTGATCCGGTCCGCGGACTCCGGGTCTTGTAGCCGTCCATCCTTTCACCCTTGAGCCAATAAGTCACACCTGTGGATCATTGTGGCTTGTTTGGACTCAAGGAGGCGCACCTGATGCCCATCGGCTAGTAGGTGTATATAAGGGGCTCTGGGACTGAGCCTTGTTGGGTGGTCGTCCTGTCTGTCTTGTTCCCCTGTTTCTCTTGTACGCGCTGGTCCCGCTGTTCTGTCCGGTTCGCCTGGCTCGCGCTGTCGCGCTGTTTGCCTGTCCATCCCGTTCTACCCGTTCATCATGGTTGCCCGGCTTGCGCTGTTCGCCCGGTTTCGTTCTATGCGTCCTGTTCGCACCGGCTTGGAGTACCCACCGCTAATCAACCAGTTCTGTGAGTCAGTCTCGTAGTCACCCTGGACCTAGTCCCCTTCCTATCCCTCGCCTCCGTCGGGTAAGCCAGGCCAGATTGCCGTTGCCTGGCGGAAGACTTTGTCTCTTTCCTACCCCTCGCTTCCAACGAGTGGTACCCCGCAACTGCCCAGCTGTCCCGCGTCTTGCCCTGGCCTCTGTGTTCATGCCTGGGAGGCGGCCCTCATTCCTTGTCCCAAACACCCATCCTCTAGCCTAGCCAAGATCCCGCCTCGCCATGGACTCCGGGATCCCGCCTAGCCATGGACTCCGGGATCCCGCCTCGCCATGGACTCCGGGATCCCGCCTCGCCATGGACTCCGGGATCCGCCTTCCTCCTGCCATGCCTGAACTCCGGGTTTCTCCTGCCATGCCTAATCTCTGGGATCCTCCTTCCTTGCCTGAACTATCTCTGAACCCCAGGATCACCTTTGAATGCCACGTCCCTCACGCCACAGTCACCTCATCTTGTTCTATCCTTTAGTTGTCCCCGTCCTGCCCCTAGTACTTCAGTGCCTGCGTCCTGCATTTGGGTCCATTCCATGTCCCCTCATGACATCCGGGTTGAACTCCATCTGTAACTTCTCAGCGCTGCTCTGCGTCCTGATACTGTCCTGTTGTAAACTCTGATTATCTTCTATACTATCCATAATTCCTCCAACTTCGACATCATTGTAAATACAATAACTCACCATTCCACTTCCTTATTCACATCATTTTTAAAGCACAAAAATCCGGGGGTCTCAGAACAAATATCTGCAGGAAACCACTGGCACCGGAATCCAAAGGGAAAACGTTCCATCCACAACTATTCTCTGCCTTCTTGGGCGTCAGTCCTGAATCCATAAGCGAACTTTTCAAGGACACCAAGTTTTCTAACGTTCTGAAAGGTCTTACCATGGTTAACCGAAGGATGACCGTCACATCCTCACAGAATTGAACCTGGGTTGTGAGAGATGATCTGCCCCTCACAAAGCCACACTGATTCTCCCAAATCAGACACAGCTTCTGGAAATTCTCGTAAATCCTGTTTATATGAATGTTCTCCAATAGTTAGCCCGTCACTGAAGTAGGACTCACCGCTTCCCTCAGTCACCCAGGGATTCTCTCGACCACACAAGAGAACTTATCTATACTGATTTTTTTTTTTCAAACGTACGGTACATCCTTGCACATCCTTAACCTTGTTACCTTGTCGCACATCGGCCCGTTTAACGCTTTTCTCACAAATGTCCCTCCGACTGGTGAATACTGAACTGAAGTCTTCATTCAGGACCTGCCCTTCTTCTCCCGACCTCAGGGGCTTGTTTCATTTTCTTTCCCCGACCGGTCCTACACTCATTTCCGGTAATCTTCTTCTTCACATACATCTAGAATGGCTTGGGGTTTTTCTTAAAGCCACTGCAGACCTTCTGTAGACGTTTCTAGTTATCCTAATTCCATTCTTCAGTTTGCCCCCGGCTACTTTGTAAATCTACAGCCATGCCTGATCCTTGCTTTCTAATCCTGAGGTCAGCTTCCTAAAGCTTCTTTCTTCCTCTTGACCAGCTGTATCACATCTCTTGTCAGCCATGGTTCCTTCACCATACCGTCCTTTCCCTGTTTGAATGAAGCAAACCTGTCCAGAACCCCACGTAAGTGCAGCCTAAAATATATTCACATTTCCGTTGTGTATTTCCCAGGACATATCCGTTCCTGATTTATGTTTTGATGTTCCAGCCGAATATCTTCATAATTCCACTTACACAGTTAATTACTTCGGGAAATGACACAGAGCCGTAGGACGAGAGCGTGTAGAGTGATTAACTTGAACCCTGACAAGGGGCAGTGGGCAGAGAGTGGAGCAATGGGATGGGTATGGGGAATGACACGAGGTTGTGGGGACACAGCGAGGCATTGAGATTACTTGGTGACTGATCCGGGCCTGTGTGATTAGTGTATGTAATCCTTTTACGAAAGGAGGGTTCTGGACCCCTTATGATTTGCCCACCGATACAACCGATCGACAGACAGTGCAATAGCCACTGCTCTACACACCGTCCTTACACATCTGGAGATTTATTGGCCTAATATCAAAAAATAACGAAGTGGCCTACAGGGAAGAAGTTATCTCTCTGACACAGTGATGGCAAAATAAAAACCTTTCCCTCAATGTCGCAAAAACAATGATCTGGTTGTTGATTACAGGAGGAATGGAGACGGGCCAACCCCTATTGACATCAATGGATCTGCGGTTGAGAGGATAAACAGCTTTAGGTTCCTGCAATCCACATCACCGAGGACCTCACGTGGCCTGTACAGACCAGCTGTGAAGTGAAAAATGCACAACAGCGCCTCTTTCACCTCCAACGGTTGAGGAAGATTGGTATGGCTCAGAAATCCTGAGATTTTTCTGCAGTGGCACAATTGAGAGCATCATGACTGGCGGCATCACTGCCTGGTATGGCGACTGTACTTCCCTCAATCGCAGTACTCTGCAGTGAGTTGTGCGGACAGGCCAGCGCATCTGTAAATGTGAACTTCCCATGATTCAGGACATTTGCAGGGACAGGTGTGTAAAAAGGGCCAGAAGGTTCATTGGGGACCCTGGTCAGCACAACCACTATCTATTCCAGTTGCTACCATCCGGGAAGCGGTACCGCAGCATAAAATCCAGGACCGACAGGCTCCGGGACAGCTTCCACCAGGACATCAGGCTGATTAACTCACGCTGATTTGTTTGTACTCTATGCTACATTGACTGTTCTGTTTACTATAAATTATTATAAATTACTATGATTGCACATTTAGATAGAGACGTGACGTGAAGATTTTTAGATAGATAGATAGATAGATAGATAGATAGATACTTTATTCATCCCCATGGGGAAATTCAACATTTTTTCCAATGTCCCATACACTTGTTGTAGCAAAAACTCATTACATACAATACTTAACTCAGTAATATTATGATATGCATCTAAATCACTAACTCAAAAAAGCATTAATAATAGCTTTAAAAAAAAGTTCTTAAGTCCTGGCAGTTGAATTGTAAAGCCTAATGGCATTGGGGAGTATTGACCTCTTCATCCTGTCTGAGGAGCATTGCATCGACAGTAACCTGTCACTCCTCATGTATGTGAAGGATATAAGAAATCAAGGTAATTTCAATTCATTTCAGAGTGAAGCACGATGAAATATTAGTTTTATTATATTTTCTAAAGACTTCTTTTTTTATTACTGCATAAGTAGTTAAATTGATGTACGGAACTACAGTAAATTAAAAACATCTAAGAGCTCCCACTAATGGCCTAACCCGGTATTTCTGTACTCTCACAACACCCTTCCTTTGACCTCAGGACCATGGAATCCCCGAGCCTAGGAGCACGAACAAATCCACCAGTGCCGGGACTACGGAGCTTCCACCTACCGGGTCGCCGCTCCCCCATGGATCAGACCCACGGAGACGAGGAAAGTCCCCAACTTTCACCCACCATTCCACAGGCCCTTCGGTCTGAAGACCCTATCGACTCGAAACGCCTCGCAAGCGAGCAGCAGCACCTCACTCTCCGGGTAGCGAAACCCCACCAGCTACGATTGCGGCGGACTGGAGGTGGGAGGGTGTCCCGCCCCCTCCTGTATTTAGCAAACTCTGGAGTGATGGTGCACTGTTCTACTGTGCAGCGACACCTGCACAAATATGACCTTCATGGAAGAGTCGTCAGATGAAAACCTTTCCTGTTCTCACCACAAAATACAGCGTCGGAAGTTTGCAAAGGTACATCTAAACAAGCCTGAAGCATTTTGGAAACAGGTCCCGTGGACTGATGACGTTAAAGTATATTTTTTTGGCCTCAATGAGCAAAGGTATGTTTGGAGAAAAAAAGGTGCAGAATTTCATGAGCACGGGGGTGGATCGATCATGCTTTAGGCTTGTGTTGTAGGCAAGTGGCACGGGAAACATTTCCCTGGTGGAGGGAAGAACGAATTCAATTAAATACCAGCAAATTCTGGAAGCAAACATCACACCCTCTGTAAAAAATCTGAAGGTGAGAAGAGGACGGCTTCTGCAACAGGATAATGATCCTATGCACTCTTCAGAATCCACAATGGACTACCTCATGAGAGGCAAGCGGAAGGTTTTCCCATGGACGTGGCAGTCCCCCGACCTAAACATCCTCGGACATCTGTGGCTAGACTTCAAAAGAGCAACGCGGCCCAAGAATCTCACAGAACTAGAAGACTTTTGCAAGGAAGAATGGGCGAAATTCCATCAACCAAGAATTGAAAGACTATTAGCTGTCTGCAGAAAGCGTGTACAGGCTGTGATACTTGCCAAAGGGGGTGTTACTAAATACTGACAATGCAGGGTAACCAAACTTTTGCTTCGCGCCCTTTTCCTTTTTTTTTGTTATTTTGAAACTGTAAAGGATGAAAATAACATGTAATCTTTCTTAAAATATTAAAGAAATGTGTAATCTTTAACTTTATGCCTTTTCGAAATCAGGTAATCTTTTACTCGCTTAGATATTCACAGTAAAATAAATTTTGACAAGGGCAGTCCGGACTTTTGCACTCCACTGTATATAGAAGAAAAGTGAGAGTGAAGGCAAGTGGGGCGAGAGGAGTAAGACAGGGGAAAGGAGAAGGTGAGGGTGGAGGAAAAAGGCTGAGGGAGAGGGGGTGTGCTGAACGATTAGAGACGGGTGAGAGAATGGTGATGGTGAGGAAGAAGGGAGGGACGAAGTAGTAGATTGCGCTGTGGAGAAGAAGATGGTCAGGGAGCTGCTCACATTCAGAAACGGTGTTGGGGGAGTTCAATTCCTTCTGTGGCAATATAGGACCGGGTGGTTAACACGAAAATATCGAAAACACCCAATAAAAGACGAACAAAGTCAAGACGATGAAGGCAGAAATTAAGATAAACCAGAAATTATTCAACAAATTACAGGATCCTGAGACAATTTAACTCAAGCTGATTACTCACACAGGTACAATCAAGTGGCAGGCATAATCACCAGAATCATGCTTTAAATTGTAAACTCATGAAAGAGACGATCCATTACTCCAAATCGAATCCTGAGGGAGTTTTAGAGTTAGAGTCCGACAATTTTATTATGACCAATCCATTCCTAGAGATAGGGCAATACATCAGACACATCCAGATATAATATTACAGGATTAAACAGAAAAAGCAATTTACTTAATAGTCAACCAATAAAAAAACAAGAGACAGATCTGCAGGTATGTGTGTGTCATTCCAAACACACATAATAGACAGAAATCAGTACTTGAGAAACAACAAAAATATGCTGACTTGAAAAATAAAATTGAAGACTGTTGTATATGAAAAGGGTGTACAATGTCCCAATTGTAATATCCACTGATGGTTTCATCCCAGAGCCACTGCACAACAATAATTACACCTACACAGCAATATTTCTCTAAATCTCCAGAAAGCTACAATAATAAATATCACTAGAATAGTAGGAAAGTTCCCAGCAATTGAAAAATGAGTTTTACCAGTCTTAGCTATGAGAAAAAAAGAAAAAAATATTAACATACATGCGTTTGTACTGGAGTAAATGCAGAGGAGATTCAACATGTATTTTGCTCGGATGGAAATTTGGAAAACTGCCAAACTCGACAGTTACAATTCGGATCTGTGTACAGGTGGATGTTGTCTGCTCATCGCGTGTTGACGGATCCGATGTTGGGTGCAAACAGCTAAATCTCATTGCGGTGCTGCCCACTCACTGCGAGCTCGGACCAGTCCCGATCTGACCGTCGGGGTGCTCACTGTGAATTCCGTCCGCTCTCCTTGTGACGGCCATATTTCCAGCAGCTGCTCCGTTTCCTCTCCGTCAGCGAGAAGCACCGGCTTTGTCCGTCACTTGAGCGGTGAGTATTTACACTGTAGGGCGGGATTTATTCTTGAACGTGGTTCGGCGATGATGACAGCGGGGTTATGGTCAAAAATCCAAATAAGATGCAGGATGAATTTAATCATTGGTCGGAGGTGAAGGTCGCAGGGTGCGGGCGGCGAGGTGTCTGTTCTCATGATGTGTCTCCGTCGGGCTGCAAACCAGTTTTATTCTCCCCGCTGCCACATTCTCCAATAACCGCCGGTTTTGCACTGTCAAGGTGGAAAAATACATCCTCCCACCACTGAGAAGAATTTAGACATTTTATTTATTAATTAGTTGACATAACCGGATATCTCGCTCCTCTGGGGAGCGTCACAAGGAGAGCTCTCTGAACTTGGACTGAGTTACCCCATAAATAAACGTGTTTATGCAGCAGCTTAATACCATCAGCATGTATCCGGAGTGTTCAACATTTTCCAAGCCTTGGAGTGAGTACGAGCGGAACCGGACGTGGGGGAGGCAATGACGGGAGAATGGGAGCACAGTGGACAGTGGAGTGGAGACACACGGGGAAGAGAGAGATGGGTAGAGAAACTGAGATAAAAACGAGAGGCAGACGGAAGATCAGCGAGGTAAGGGAAAGCGAACGAACTAGAGACGTGAGGAAAATAAATTTCAAAGGAACAGACACTTTGGTTAGAAAGACTACGGCTGAGAAAGGTTGGTTGGAATGAGATTGGGAGTGGGTGAAAAAGTTATAGAGTGAAAGAAGTGGCAGAGGAAAGACAGACTGGGTGAAAAGGGAGACTAGTGGAAGAGAGTCTTGCAGAGATGTGGAGAGGCACGGGGAGCGAAAGAGAGAAGCGTAGGAAGGAGAAAGACTGGGAGAAAGACGGGAGAAAGGGAGAGGTTGAGAAGCAGCGAGTGATAAGTACGGGGCGTGAGACAAGAGAAGGATACGCATAGGAGAGTGACGAGGAGAGAGAAACAGGGCGAGGGAGAACGAATGGGCTGATAGAAACCGGGAGACAGAAAGCCTTCGGGGGAGAGAGAGAGAGAGAGAGAGAGAGAGAGAGAGAGAGAGGAGAGGAGAGAGAGAGAGAGAGAGAGAGAGAGAGAGAGAGAGAGAGAGAGAGAGAGAGAGGAGAGAGAGAGAGAGAGAGAGAGAGAGGGAGGGAGGGAGGGAGGGAGGAGAGAGAGACTAGGCGGGGAACAAAAGTCTGAAGGGGTCGGAAGACTGAGGAGAGAAATAGACTGGTAGGAGAGAGAGAGTGAGAATGCGGATGAAAGTGTGGAATGAGAGCCCCTGCGAGGAGAGAGACTAGAGTCAAGCAAGGGACGGTGGGGGGGGGGGGGGGCGAGGTAGACGTGAGGAAGACAGACTGGACAGACAGAAACTGGGGGACTTGAGAGAGGATGAGTGAGAAAGAGAACAGCAGGGAGATACTCTGGAGGTGAGAGACACGGGGTGGGGGTGGGTAGGATGGTAGACTGGGAGAGAGAGTCCCGGGTTGGGGAGAGATAGCGGGATTGGAAAGCGACAGTGATGGGAGAGACAGTGGAAGACGGGAGTGATAATGGGGGATAAAGGGAGACTGGATAATGTGCAGAGGACGAGGGGTAGAGAGTCTGGGGAGGAGAGAAGGACAGGGGAGAGGGAAGTAGGAGAGAAGACAGTTGAGAGGGAGACGGAGCCAATGGCCTTTGGAGGAAAACGGCGGGGGGTGGGAGGAACTGCGGGTGAGAGCTGGAGGAGAAAGTGGACCAGTATGAGAGAGAAACAGGGAGACAGTGTGCGGAGAGATTGGCGAGAGAGACGGAGAGAACTTGGGGAAGAGAAAGACTGGGTGGAGATGGACTGGAGAGAGAGAGTGTGGCGAGTGACTGAGGGCGAGAGACTGGGGAGAGACAGAATCGGTAGATAGAGACTGGGGAGAGAGTGATTCGATAACAGAGATACTGGCGAGGGCGATTGGGGGAGATACATTGGGAGAGAGGGAGAAAGAGACCAGGGATAGAGACTTCTGGCATAGAGATTGAGCGGACCAGTCTGGGAGAAATAGACTGGACAAGATAGACTGATTGGAGAGAGATTGGAGAGAGAGCCTGGGAGATAGACTGTAAGAAGAGAGACTGAGGAGGGACATGGACAGGGGAAAGAGAAACTGGGGAGAGAAACGGTGTGAGAGAGTTTGTGAGAGAGAGAGTAGGGAATGAAAGAGAAAGGGTGAGTCAAATACAGGAGTAGGAGAGAGTGAAAGGTAGAGAGAGAAATGGAATAAGAGAGAATAGGGCAGGGAGAGGCTTGAAAAGAGAGACAATGGAGACAGAGCCGAGTGGAAATTGAATGACAAGGTAGGAGACTGAGGAGCGGGAAGGGCGGGGTAAAGAGGGTAGGGGTAAGAGAAAATGGGAGAGACCACTTCGGAGGCGAGATAGCGAATGGAGGATGAGACGGAGAGAGAGAAACAGCGGTAGAGAAAGAGACGGGGGAGAGAGTGTGGCCGGAGAGTGTATGTGGGGCAGATAGAAGAGGGAGGGGGAGAGAGGGAACGGCATGAGGAAAAAAGACTGGAGCGGAACGGCTCAGAGAGAGAGAGAATGGAGTGCCGAGGAGAGATACTGGGGGTAGAAGGCGTGAGAGATGGGGCGCGAGGAAGATGAGGTAGAAAGAGAGCGAGGGGGAGAGGTAGAACCAGACCAGGAGGAGGAATGCTTGGGTGAGTCGAGGGATCTGGGTTGGGGAAAATGATTTGGAGTGGGAAGAGAAGTCTGAGTGACGAGGGAGATGGGTAGAGACCCGGAACAGAGATTATCATCAACATCATCATTGTTATTGTTGTTGTTTGTAGTAGTATAAACATGAGATTGTGCTGGAGTGAATGCAATGGAGATTTAATGTGCAGTTTGCTCGAATGTTTTGTTTTAGAAATCAGGAAGTGTAACTCATTCCTTCCTTAATGCAGAGAGAACATTAGGATTATCCATAGAAATTTGTACAATTATGAACAGAATGCACGAATTTTCTGGAGTTGTTTTATTTTTTTTTTTGCATAACAGGTTTATCTAATACGAAGGAGAAGTGTAAAGTTTACTGCAAATCTCGGCTGTTTGTTTTCGTTTTCGTGTCATTCCCAAGCAGAAGACAAAAGTATCAAATGAGTTGCATTCCTGCCGATTTGGTCCTGGATATGCTCAGATCCTGACCCGCTCTGTTATTACCCAAAGGGAAGCGGTGGACACTAAAGAGGGAATACAGTGAAAAGATAAAAAATAAAAGGTAGGATGAGTTTAATTTTTGGTCGGAGGTGGAGGTCGCGGATTCTAGATCCGTACCTCAGGGAGCGCGAAGCGCAGAAACAAATATCGCTGTGATGACTGAACACTCTAGTATTAATTGTCTGGTGACAATAAAGCAAAGTATAAAGTATAGATTCCGAAGGGTCTGCTCCCGTGTTGTGTGTCTCTCCCTTTTGTTTTCACCGCTGTCGCGTTCACCGGGTGACCGCCAGAAAACCTGGAACCTGGAAGAGCCTATCCCTCTCCAGTTAATTTGTTTTGTTTGTTTTTTAACGAGGTCGACTTGCTAGCTCGACACTCAACCCAGGCATTCCTGGACAGCGTGCAAGGTAGCCGGCCCGATTCGAACCGGAACTTCTCGCCCCGAAATCCAGCGCTGATGCCAGTATGCCACCAGTCGGCATAGATCTGTAGTATTAGAATAATTTAGATTTTTTGTTTATTAATTAGTTGAATAATTGATGCGAGCGGATATTTCGCTGCGCTGATGAACTGCTCTCTGAACTTGGACTGAGTTACCCCGTAAATAAACGTGTTTGTGCAGCAACTTAATATCATGAGCATGTATCCGAAGTGTAGAAATATGTACTCCGATTCGTTGTAATTCTTTGGATCCAGTCCGGCAATGGTGTAATAAAGGAATTCGGCAATATTCACCGACCACAGGATGATGAAGCTTCCGGAGATGGTGAGAAGTAAGATCACACACCTCCTCCTGCTCTCCATCTCCGGGTCACTGCGGTTCTTCGACTTGCTCTGACCCCTCAGCCCCTGACGGACGCGACTAGCCACTAAAATCTGTCTGACTGTCAGAGCGTTGATCAGGAGTATTAACACGAACGGGAGTAATTGCGTTAGGACGGTAATAAACCAATCATATCCCAACCACCCGGGATCCGTATAGGTGCCGGGCTTTGGAATACAGTCCCAAGGTATATTGTCAATGACTTTCGCAGGATGGTATGTAAAGAATCTGGGCACATTATTAAAACAGAGCAGAACGCCGGTTGTTGCCAGAACAACAGCCGCAGTTTTCCCGGTGCAATATTTTGTTTTCAGCTTCTGGCAACTGATGGCGACAAACCGATCAAACGTAAAAACTGACGGTGAACCTGACAGAACAGTCTGTGGCTGAAAATCCCAGGACAGAGATCACACTGCATACGGGGGTGATATCCAGGAAAGTCCCGGGGAAGTAATAATAACTGATCCGCCACAAAAGGACCCGAAAGATAATGGTTAGTAGATCCGCCGTTGCCATGGCCACCAGGTAGCGAGTGGTGCAGGTGGAGAGACCACTTTTTCCCCGGGACAGGATCGTAATCGCCACTAAGTTCATTCGGGGGACAGCAGAAAGATAGAGTGAATTACAGTCTCAGCGCTCCGTGGGTCTCAGGGCCGGGATAAACTGGAAATTGAGAACAATCAAACTTTGCAGAGAACTCATTTCTGGAGGTTGACAAGTGTAAAGCGGGAGTGACCGATGCCTGAAGCGCGTGAATGCTGGGTGAACGGGTACAGAACGCGGGACTGGAAGAGGAACGCTGTTACAGGAGGAGGTATTGTCAACTGATGGCCAAGGGCGCTATGGAAAAATCAATATAAATTTCACACCAGAAGGTTCTCGACTAGCTTGTGAGGCCTGGTTACCTCGGCAACTGTCTCAGCGATGCTGCTTACCGAGTTCCCGTCACTTACGTTCTGGCAAACTCCATATAGTTCGAAGGCCTGCTCCCTCCGTCTCTGTCCACTTCCAAAGTTCGTTGTTGAAAACAATTTTATTTCATCACAGTTGCATGTCTTATTCCCGCTTCTTTTGCATTCTGCAACTACTTCTCTTCGTGGCTCCTTCACACCGTGTCAATGGATCTTAACAGAAAGTTTCAGTTTTCGTTTTTAAAGATTTTGCCTGGCCGCTGAACCTTGAGATATTTTGAACGTTAATGATTAAACCATCTAATTCTCAAAGGGAAGTCAATGTAGATACTTCAAAACATTTGTCACTTTTAGGGGTTGCTCCGAATTCCTGCAGCATTTTGCTAAATGCTTCCATGCTTTTTTTTCGAGAGCGGAGTATCGCCTTTACCCGGTCTGACCTGTCACGGACACTGCTGGGTTGACTCTTTCTTCTTGCTTCACTTGACGGATAATAGAGCGTGGAAGCTATCCCCGGTACACTAAAACGCACACACACCCGATATGAACTTTGAAAGCTCCCGATGTTTCGGATTCTCACTCGGAAGTGATGTCTACGGCTCTCCGCTGAATCTTACCTGGGTTTCGCTGCCCGCTTTCCCTTCGAGCTCGCAGCAGTTTCTGAAAACACCGCGCAATACCTTTAAATTTGAATTTCAAACATGTATCACCATTAAGACGGATAAACCAAGTAACCGGTAAAGGTGCCGGGCGCAGTGAATGACGGGAGTTTACTTCGACAGCGGCTTTGCATTGATAAATCAAAAGTAGACGTACGAAAAGGCTGGATGAACTCAGCAGGTCGGGCAGCATCCGTTGAAAGAAGCAGTCAACGGATGCTGCCCGACCTGCTGAGTTCATCCAGCTTTTTTTCCACGTCTTGATTTGACCACAGCATCTGCAGTGCACTTTGCGTTTGATAAATCAAAACTGCCTGCTCTGAATCCACAAAATGAGTCCATCTCACCGAACTTCCTCTCCACATGTGTGTCAATAGTCGGTTCATTTTCAGCTGACACCGCGGATTAATCTGCAAAGGAGCTTCTGGAAAAAGCACAGAGTTTTGACACAATGTTTGCACCGATACAGCAGCGTCACAACGCTGTCGGTAACTGAACGAGACCACAGACCGCGCACATAGGACTGCAAATGATAGTTCGCAGATGTTCTTACCAGGAACTCCGATAACGGCGATGATCAAGTAATATGTCTTTCTCACTCGGTAAAATGTTTCAAGCATGCTGTGTGAGATTCAGCCTGTCTTCCAGCTGCCTGCGATCTCGCTGAAGAAACTCTGAGCTGATGAATCTCCACGGTCATTCATTTATACTCGCTCCGGCACACTGAATATTCAATACTACACAAAGCTGACTGTCTTACAACCGCTGGGATAAAAATAAACATGATGTCATTCGATTACAATCCCAATTGTGATGAGGCATGGATAACTTGACAGGAAATTACAAAATCTCCAAGATGAAGAAATGACGATGCGAGCTGTCAGCGAATGTTGTTGTGAAACACCCTCAGGATCGCCTCTCGGTTTCATGATTGTTATTGTTGATCTTGTTAATTGCTTGGCTCCGTGGACTTTGTCATCACAGACCGATGCTCTACTGTTCGTCGCCTGTTCAGTTTGAGTGGCAATAAAACACATCAAAAAGAATATGCTGTTTGTGTGCTCCTGTAATAGAGTCTTAAACCAATAAAGTGCCCACGCCTGCTATAGGACATAGGAGGAGAATTAGGCCATTCAGCCCATCGAATGTGCTCTACCATTCGATTCTGGCTAATTCTGGATCCCTCTCAAACCCATACACCTGTCTTTTCGCCATACTATTTAATACCCTGACCAATCAGGAATCTCTCAACTTGTGCTTTAAAAATACCCACAGACCTGGCCTCCAACGCAGTGTGTGACAATCACTACTCTCTGGCTAATGAAATATATCCTCCTTACTGCTGTTCTAGAAGATCGCCCCCTCAATTCTGAGGCTGTGCCCGCTACTTCTGGAAATCCCCACCATAGGGAACTCCTCTCCACATCCACCCTGTCTGGTCCTGTCTTCATTCGGTTGGTTTCATTGTGTGGTACGTTCTGCCTGACGTCATCCTTGCTCTCGATGCTTGTTAAACAGGAGGAAGCCTGCTCACGCATGTAAGAAAAAATCTGCAGCAAAATGTCCATTGCTATTCTATGATCGGCAGAAGTTCGCGGAAATACATAAATTGCCCACGACGGGTCAATAAATCTCACCTTGAGTGCGGGATAGGTTGGCAGCTTACTCTTCTTTTTCGATCAAAGTCAAGTTCTCAGGCTGAGCAGAAGATCCAGAGAAACGGACCGCACCCAGTCGGCCACTTGTGTTGAAAGGGAGGGAAAAGGCTGATCAGTTTTCTCCCGGATTTTGTAATGGATTGTGAGAAAGGCTGAGGAAATCATCAGGGGCTCTCCGTCAATATCAAAGGCAACTCGCATTCGTCCTACTGTTCCACGATGTCTCCGACCTCATACCGTCAGGCAGAACGTACCACGGGCTGAGAACAAGGTTTGTTCGGCTGGGTAACATCTTCTTCGCCCTGTGAGACTTCTGAACAGCTAGTTGTCATCCATTAAACATTATTTGTGGCAACGTCTGTAGCATTATTCACATATGTTTAACTATATGTTGTACTGGATATGCACTTAATGTCAACTTGTACAGTATACCTCCCGAATATATATTTAGTATCTGGTAATGCTATTGTGTTAACATAATTTTATGTGTTGTATGTGATGTAGGTTTTGTGTTTCCCTGCTCAGACCCAGAAAAACGTTCGTCCAGCTGTTTGCCTGTTTACGGTTTAATAACAGTAAATTTGAAGCTGAGCTTGAATGATAACTTTGAAGCGGTTTATGTGAAAGCGCAGTTGATGGTGCCACAAAACAAACGGGCAAGGTCAAGTACGGGATTCGGACGCACGTTTGCAAAACAGAATAGGTGACCAGTACATCGCTTTAACCTCACCACCACCTCGTCGGTTATTCAATGTTCTGCATTCCAACAGGCTGGAGGAACTCAGCAGGCCAGGCAGCATCGACGTGTGAAAATTCGTCCTGAATAAAGTTCTTAATGCGTGTCAGTTATCAAACGTCTCCGCTGTTCATGAAACAAATGCTTCTGTACACCCGCCTGAAATCATGCCAATTATTCACCGTCCAGCAGCCGCCGGGGCAGGGAATTGCTCAGAGGCATCACCCAATGCAAGAAAAGTATGCTCGGAATTGAGTTTTAAACAAGCGTCCCTTGTTTGGTTCCTTTCCATTTGCAAACGCATTCTGATCTGCTCTACATCAGGGTCCGTTATATTCTTATTTTGACTGAATCAGGTAACGAATACTCTTGCAATTTCAAAGAAATACGGGCCCAACATATTTCGAAATCAGGCTCTCCTCTCAACAACGGAGAGTACAACGGGTTTTCCACCAATTAACTTCAAATGGCTTCGGAGTTCAGTTGTGACGCAATCTGCGAATGCAGGCTCATTGGTCGAGTGGTATAATTCTCGCTTCGGGTGGAAAAGCATATGCGAGTTTAAATCCCGGAATCAGATTCTGATTTAATATCTCGGACAGATGTCGAGAAATCTGTTAAATTAGCGGCAGCAGTGCAATCAATACATTATACATATAGAAATGAAAATCAATGAAACATTCAATCAGAGTAAATATATACATTAAATTGTTAAATGAAAAATAGAGAAAAACAGATAAAAGAGTGATGCAGTGTTCATAGGTTCAATGTCCATTTAGACATTGGATGGCAGAGGGGATGAATTGGTTCCTGAATCACTGAGTGTGTGGCTTTAGGCTTCTGCATCTCCTTCCTGACGGTAACAGTGAGAAGAGGAATGTCCTGGGTGATGAAGTCCTTAATGACGGTCGCCGCCTCTCTGAGTCAACGCTACATGAAAATGTCCTGGACACAACGGAGGCCTGTCCCCAGGGCGGAGCTGACTAATTTCATAACTTACTGCCAGTCTCGCCGCTGGCTTTTCGGGACAGCGATGAAGATCCTCCATCCCTGTCAGTCGGCGACGTTCAGGGATTCATTCATGGTGTCAGTAGCCTCTTCTCGGTTTGCGCAATTGCCTGCAAAGTCCCGGATAGCGATTCAGAAATACCGACGGGTACGCATGTAGACGAACTTTTCACTTTCGTTTCCCTAAAGTTTTCGTTGACCAGTTCGGCTTGTTATCTCTGAGCTGGACCTTCGAAGTTGAAGGACTGGTGAACACTCTCGGTCTGCCCTCTACCATTTGACTTGTTTGGCATGAGTGACCCTACCAAGAGTCAAAGCATCAACTCCTAACTCCAGCCAGCTTCGCTCTCCAGGTTACTGAGCCAGGCAAGCCTTCACACCGCGACTAGGTTGCGTTCCGTTCGGAGGCTACGGATGTGATCACTAATTATAAGCCAACCCTGAAACGAATACCAGGAATATCTGACAACATGACGAGCTGAAACCATTCACGTGAAAGTGATAGTCTCAGCCCATTCTGAGTTTGCAGTGAAATGTGCAAACCCTTTATGCAGAGTGTCGTTCCCTGTGACAGGGAAAAAACTCCCTCAGCTGATGAAATGGATTGCATTTGACTGATAGGTGTTCTAGTTCAAGTGGACAGCAAAGAGACAAAACTGATACCTCTGTGCATCAAGATGAATTAATCACAAAGCATTTGACAAGGTTCCACACGGAAGGTTAGTAAGGAAGGTTCAATCGTTAGGTATTAATATTAGAGTAGTAAAATGGATTCACCAGTCAGGTTGGAGGCCAGTGACTAGTGGTGTGACTCAGGGATCAGTACTGGGTCCAATGTTGTTTGTCATATACATTAATGATCTGGATGATGGGGTGGTAAATTGATTAGTAAATATGCAGATGATACTAAGATAGGTGGCGTTGTGGAGAATGAAGAAGGTTTTCAAAGCTTGCAGAGAGATTTAGGCCAGTTAGAAGAGTGGGCTGAAAGATGGTAGATGGAATTTAATGCTGATAAGTTTGAGGTGCGACATTTTGGTAGGACTAATCAAAATAGGACATACATGGTAAATGGTAGTGCATTGAGGAATGCAGTAGAACGGTGTGATCTAGGAATAATGATGTATAGTTCCCTGAAGGTGGAATCTCATGTTGATAGGGTGTTGAAGAAAGCTTTTGGTATGTTGGCCTTTACAAATCAAAGCATTGAGTATAGGAGTTGGGATGTAATGTTAAAATTGCACAAGGCATTGGTAAGGCCACATTTGGAGTATTGTGTATAGTTCTGGTCACCCAATTATAGGAAAGATGTCAACAAATTAGAGAGAGTAGAGAGAAGATTTACTAGAATGTTACCTGGGTTTCAGCACCTAAGTTGCAGAGAAAGGTTGAGCAAGGTAGGTCTTTTTTCTTTGGCGCGTAGAAGGCTGAGAGGGAACATGATAGAGGTATTTAAAATAAGGAGGGGGATAGATAGAGTTGACGTGGATAGGCATTTTTTCCATTGAGAGTAGGGGATATTCAAACAAGAGGATATGAGTTCAGAGTTATGGGACAAAAGTTTAAAGGTGACACGAGGGGGAAAACTTTTTTACTGAGAGAATGGTAGCTGTATGGAACGAGCTTCCAGTAGAAGTGGTAGAGGCAGGTTCGATATAGTCATTTAATATAAAATTGGATAGGCATATGGACAGGAAAGGAATGGAGGGTTATGGGCTGAGTGCAGGTCGATGGCAGGAGGTGAGAGTAAGCGTTCGGCACGGACCAGAAGGGCGAAGAAGGCCTGTTTCCGTGCTGTAATATTTATATGGTTATACAATAAAACCACGATTCAGAGGTAAATTGGCATTAGGATAAAATGTTGTGCACTTGAAATGGGAATTTGGAATTGGCGTTTTGGAACGCTGATTCTTTTAATGAGAAGCAAAAGCTGCTCTGAACACTTTGAAATGCTGGTTTTAAGTTGCAGGGTTCCATTGGAAAACGTGTTTTGAAGTCATTGTTGCATCTGCCCTGTAATATGTAAATTACAGGTCAGTTTAGACAACGTGGCGGTGCAATCAATACTTTAGCGATTTGCTTACGTCGTCAGCCCTAATTCCATAAATTATCCAGCTGCCGCTAGGTGGTCGGATTAAATCGATTATTTCTCTCTGTAACTATAGAGTTCAAATATAGTTATAAGTTGTACCAAAATTTCGAACCTCCTTCCGGAACACGGGTGCCCGCTGTCTTCCAGCCAAAATTCACTCTATCTATCTACTACATCATCCAATTCGGAATCAACGCAGCCAGGTTTCTCCAGATCCCATGCCTCCTGACTTCCTGAGTGATTCTACTATTGGGAACGGATCAAACGCTTATCAAAATTAATGCATCCACATCGACTGTTGACTGTTTGAATGCATCCAAATGCCGATAAATTCCCTCCACTACAGCCTTTCTCCAATAGTTTACCCACTACTGACATAATAGTCAGTGGTGTCTAATTCGAAAGAGTGTACCTATTATCTTTCATCAACAGAGGGATTACATTTCCCGTCCCGAATTTTCAAGTTCTACTTCCATAGCCAACGAAGACACAAATATCATGTCCAAAAGTGCAGCAATATCTTCGCTTGCCTTCCAAAATTACCTGGACGGTATCGGGAAATCATCTATCATCATGTTTTCCAAACTTCCAGCGCATCTTTTTTTCTGAGCCTCGGCATGTTCGAGCATATCTGCCTTTTTGCGCTGCGTTTACACTCAGCAATGCATTCAGTGAGGAGCTTCACCGCCTCCTTGACTCCAGACATAAGTTTTCCACTGATCTGCCCACACTCTCTCCAGTCTCCTCCTGTTCATCACAGTGAATCTCGCCAAGGGCTCTCAAGTCCCCTTCTAACTCTTCGAAGCCCATTGTTAAATTCTTTCCTGTCTGCATTGTGACTCGCGAT